>NC_084745.1:41054078-41059078 GCF_033978785.1 Entelurus aequoreus
CTGTCGTCACGTCCGCTTTTCCTTCATATAAACAACGTGCCGGCCCAGTCACGTTATAACATCTACGGCTTTTGGCGAGTGCACAACTGCACACACAACAAGAAGGAGACGAAGCAGAAGAACGAAGAAGACACAGTCATGGTGACGACGAGTGACAGAGAATAGAACGAGGATGGACAATTAAATTCTAAACTCACTCCTTTCCTGCAAATTAAATTTCACAGATGCTGCCTGTAATAGAGTGATCTAAGTTGTTTGTTGCCATCTCCTGGTGAATGTTGGGTATAGTGTTCTGTGGTTACTTTTTGGTTGGCCAACGGTTTACGTTGTATTGCGCACCCTGACTGCAAGTGTGGGAGTCGGTTCTGAAGTATGAAGTAAAGAGAGTAACTTCATCAGCCTGGTTATTGACTCCAACCCAGAATATTACACTGCCCATACCTATGCTCCTTCAAAGACTGGCTGCAAAGCATTGCACTTTCAAATACAACAATGAGTAGAGGAGTGTTATGTGTGTATACGTGTAAATAAATGAACACTGAAATTCAAGTATTTCTTTTATTTATATGTATATATATATATATAATAAAATACATATATATATACATATATATACTGTATATAGCTAGAATTCACTGAAAGTCAAGTATTTATTTTATATATGTATATATATATAAATAGAAATACTTGAATACAAGAAATACTTGAATTTCAGTGAATTCTAGCTATAAATATACTCCTCCCCCCTTAACCCCGCCCACCTCAACACCCTACCCCCCCAAACACCCCTCCCAATCTCCCGAATTTGGAGGTCTCAAGGTTGGCAAGTATGATTAACAGTAAACTAGAAAGCAGAATAGTAATAGTTTTGAGAAAATAACAACTGGAAATGGCATCAACAGCTGAATTACTGTAGGAGTCTTTGGAGACTGTTTTGTTTTAAAACTGTTTTGAAATAGTTCTATCGTCATTTATATGCAAAATAATATAACCTTAAACCGTGATTAAAGCCGCTACTTTTTACCCAGATTTTCAACCCTGCACTTTATACAATGTTGCGCCTGATTTATGGATTTATTGCTCACGACCTGCCGACAGCCGAAAACCACAGCCTTGGCCATCAAAGAAGGGAAACAGCCGCCGCACGAAACGGAAATCCACCACCACCAACAGGCTCCAAAAGTCCTGACTGCCGCACACAAAAGCAGAAGACACAAGCCCAGAGTGTAAAGTCTTGCTGCCGGACAAAGCAATCTCGAGGCCGCTCAACTACGGCAACAAAGAATGCGACCTCAGCGCAATGCAGGGAGAGGATGAAGACAGCGTTCTCTGGTAAGGCTAGACGCATGTTACAGGCATTGTCTTTTCCTAAATTTGTGAATGAACACAATAGGGCTGTAACGATAACCGCGATAAAACTACCGGCTATTACTATTACTGTTTGAAATTAAAATGATCAATAAATCGTGATTAGTAATTGCGCTTTGATCAACTCATGGACTGACTGGGGCCAGCTCAAGAGCTAAAATGCTAACATGAAAACAAGAGACTTAACGTCTTTCCATTTAGGGGGAACTGCTATTTTTTGAAATGTTGCCTATCGTACACAATCATTAGGAGAGACAAGACGACAAATGTATTTTTTAATGCTTTCTAACTCGTAAATTACCATAAACAAAAGTCCGCTTCAATAGAGTCAATGGGAGGTCTTCTATTCTGCCCATAAAGCCCTCTAAATAACCATCCGAAAAGTGCCGACAATACCCCATTTACATTTTTTTACTTGAAAATTAAGCAAGTATTAGTGATATTGTTATTATAATCGCTAACAGAGACAAACTAGTTATAGCAGCGCCGTGATCACCACTTTGTGTAGCCAAACCCGGCTGCAGAAAAATATTCATAAAAAACGAGAGCAAAAACTTATAAATAAATTTATATTTTTGTTCAATATATACTGTTTTTGTATGACTTTGTAAATAGATGTGGTTTGATTCAATAACGGAACTGATGTTCGCTCTGTACTAGGGCTGCAACCAACAACTAATTTGATAATCGATTAATCTGTTGATTATTACTTCGATTAATCTATTAATAATCGGATAAAAGAGACAAACTACACTTCTATCCTTTTCAGTAATTTATTGAAAAAAAACAGCATACTGGCACCGTACTTATTTTGATTATTGTTTCTCAGCTGTTTGTAAATGTTGCAGTTTATAAATAAAGGTTTATAAAAAATAAAAAAAGTAGCCTCTGCGCATGTGCATAGCATAGAACCAACGAATCGATGACTAAATTAATCGCCAACTATTTTTATAATCGATTTTAATCGATTAGTTGTTGCACCCCTACTCTGTACGTGTTGTGGGACATTAATTATTATGCACACGGCTACACTGTGTCACAGGAAAAAGAAGTCACTTTAAAGTTGCCAATGTAACCACCCAAAAAGCTTTATTTACTACTCTCGTGAATGCAGCCCATGAGTATTAATTGTTACTCCCTCCAGTCCAAATTACCAGCCCAAGATGTTTCTTTTTTACAACAAGCGTGCTTAACAACATTAAATGCCTGTTGAAAAAAACGTGTCCATCTCGGGGTGGCAGGAGGCTTGAGCCTTCTAAGGGTACAACCTGGACAAATGGCCAACTCATAACAGGGCCAACACAGATAGACAGACAACCACCCACACTCACATTCACACATAAAGGCCAATATAGTGTTGCCAATCAGGCTATCCAGAGAGAAGAAAATGCAAACGTCACACAGAAAGACCCCTAGCCTCGTAATCGAACCCGGGAACTGAGCGCTAACTACTGCAGTTTTTTTATTTATTTTTTTAAAATCCTATATAAAGTTTACTATATTTTGAAATGCATATGTTGATGCTAATCTGACCCAAAGCATTAGACACACGTAAAACATTTTTTTTTAAATCCCCTAATGTTTTTGGTGCTAAATTAACCCCACATTTTTGCTGAATAAAACAATATGCCGCGACAGGTCCGATCTTTCCTACAATTTTTTTTTTTTTTTTTTAATCAACTTGAAGTCTTGTTCAGGTTTTGTACTGACATATACTAGTCACATTTGGCTAACTTTTACTGTAAAAAAAATATCGGCTTCAAATATCAGTGATTGGCCTCCTTAAAGGCCTACTGAAACCCACTACTACCGACCACACAGTCTGATAGTTTATATAGCAATGATGAAATCTTAACATTGCAACACATGCCAATACGGCCGGGTTAACTTATAAAGTGCAATTTTAAATTTCCCGGGAAACTTCCGGTTGAAAACGTCTAGGTATGATGACGTTTGCGCGTGACGTCAATGGTTGAAGCGGAAGTATTCGGACACATTGTATCTCAATACAAACGGTTCTGTTTTCATCGCAAAATTCCACAGTATTCTGGACATCTGTGTTGGTGAATCTTTTGCGATTTGTTTAATGAACAATGGAGACTGCAAAGAAGAAAGCTGTAGGTGGGATCGGTGTATTAGCGGCTGGCTGCAGCAACACAACCAGGAGGACTTTGAGTTGGATAGCAGACGCGCTATCCGACGCTAGCCGCCGACCGCATCGATGATCGGGTGAAGTCCTTTGTCGCGCCGTCGATCGCTGGAACGCAGGTGAGCACGGGTGTTGATGAGCAGATGAGGGCTGGCTGGCGTAGGTAGATAGCTAATGTTTTAAGCATAGCTCTGTCAAGGTCCCGTAGCTAAGTTAGCTTCAATGGCGTCATTAGCAACAGCATTGCCAGGCTTCGCCAGGTTGGACAGCATTAACCGTGTGGTTACAGATCCAGTGTTTGGTAGTATTGTTGATCTTCTGTCTATCCTTCCAGTCAGGGGCTTATTTCTTTTGTTTCTATCTGCATTTAAGCATGATGCTATCACGTTAGCTCCGTAGCTAAAGTGCTTCGCCGATGTATTGTCGTGGAGATAAAAGTCACTGTGAATGTCCATTTCGCGTTCTCAACTCTCATTTTCAAGAGGATATAGTATCCTAGGTGGTTTAAAATACAAATCCGTGATCCACAATAGAAAAAGGAGAAAGTGTGGAATCCAATGAGCCCTTGTACCTAAGTTACGGTCAGAGCGAAAAAAGATACGTCCTGCACTGCACTCTAGTCCTTCACTCTAACGTTCCTCATCCACGGCGTGGCGAAGTTGGTAGAGTGGCTGTGCCAGCAATCGGAGTGTTGCTGGTTTCTGGGGTTCAATTCCCACCTTCTACCTTCCTAGTCACGTCCGTTGTGTCCTTGGGCAAGACACTTCACCCTTTGCCTCTGATGGCTGCTGGTTAGCGCCTTGCATGGCAGCTCCCTCCATCAGTGTGTGAATGTGTGTGTGAATGGGTGAATGTGGAAATACTGTCAAAGCGCTTTGAGTACCTTGAAGGTAGAAAAGCGCTATACAAGTATAACCCATTTATCATTTATCTACGAATCTTTCATCCTCGCTCAAATTAATGGGGTAATCGTCACTTTCTCGGTCCGAATCGCTCTCGCTGCTGGTGTAAACAATGGGGAAATGTGAGAAGCCTTTCAACCTGTGACGTCACACTACTTCCGGTACAGGCAAGGCTTTTTTTTATCAGCGACCAAAAGTTGACAACTTTATCGTCGATGTTCTCCACTAAATCCTTTCAGCAAAAATATGGCAATATCGCGAAATGATCAAGTATGAACCATAGAATGGATCTGCTATCCCCGTTTAAATGAGAACATTTCATTTCAGTAGGCCTTCTAATCAGTATTGGACCTGAAAAAACATATTGTTCGATTTCTAATTCGCATGCAGCAATCCGATAAATTTAAAACTTCCATAATTGACAATTTGATGAGATATGATTTACATCCTGATCACCTTGCGTCACAATTCAAATATACCCCGTCGACACTGATTCCATGTTGTCGTTTCCATTGAGTTCTAAGATTAGTCGTGCTTCCAGTGTATTTGGCAGCAGCGTAGCACATTTTGAAAATAGTGTT
>NC_084745.1:41064078-41174078 GCF_033978785.1 Entelurus aequoreus
GCAATGTCCCTGTTCATTATAAATGTAATCAGATGAAAAGGCACCCTTAATGTAGAAAGAAAAAAAAGGGGTATTTATTCATCGTCAAAGGAACAACGTGGACAAAAGCATGCACAGGTGTTAGTGTATACAGATAAGCAAGTAAGATGAGCTGAGATTTTACCTGAATGGTGCCCCAAGGTGGTAAGAACTATAAGAAAGGTAAAAGTACAGGTCATAATAGTCAGAACTTCAGCTCAATCGTAAAGTAGGGTTTGAAATTATGGGTGTAGTGTATACAGAGATCAGTCCCTACCTTGTGTAACTCTCTGCATGTTTAATGCAGGTGCTGGTGAAGGCATATGAATACATCCTTCCCCATGGTGAGGTGCTAATGGAGATAAATTGATATTAAATGGTTGTGATCTGTTAACCATGGTTACTGGACGCTGAGATATTATTTTGGAGATCAGTCTTTACCTAGAAAGTTATCTCCAGTTGAGGAGTCGAGTTGACAAGTACTCATGACTCTTGCTGGCACTTGGCGAGACGGTGGAGCTGGGAGAAGGGATACAAGGAGAGGGGAATATCTTTAGCACTAAGAATGTTAACCATATCTTTAATATTAATGTGGTGGTTTCGTCTACAACGCTAAATATATCCTGTGGTGTACCTCAGGGATCAATATAGGACCTAAATTATTCAATGTCTAGATAAATGACATTTGTAAAGTTACAAAATATTTAAAGTTAGTATTATTTGCGGATGATACAACAGCATTTTGTTCAGGAGAGAACACACAGAAGATAATACAAATAATAACAGAAGAAATTAACAAATTAAAAAGATGGTTTGACAAAAAACAGACTATCTTTGAATCTCAGTAAAACTAAAATAATGCTATTTGGTAACAGTAGAAGAGAAAGTCAAACACAAATACAAATAGACGGAATAGAAATTGAAAGAGTAAATGAAACCAAATTTCTAGGTATAATGATTGATGATAAATTGAACTGGAAATCTCAAGTCAAAAATATACAACATAAAGTAGCAAGAAACACGTCAATAATGAATAAAGTAAAACATGTTCTAGACAAAAAATCACTTCATATTCTCTACTGTTCACTAGTGTTACATATCTGAGTTATTGTGTAGAAATATGGGGAAATAATTACAAAAGTACACTTCATTCATTAACGGTGTTACAAAAAAGATCAGTTAGAATAATATATAATGTTGGATATAGACAACACACAAATCCTTTATTTATTGAATCAAAGATACTGAAATTCCACGACATAGTGAATTTGCAAACAGCTAAAATTATAAATCAAGCAAACTATAACCTGCTACCCAAGAATATACAACAATTATTCTCAAAAAAAGAGGAGAAAAATAATCTTAGAGAAATGTAATTTAAAACATTTGTACGCACGTACAACACTTAAGACCTTCAGTATATCAGTATGTGGAATTAAATTATGGAATGCATTAAGCAAAGCAATCAAACAATGTACTAATATGATCAATTATTTATGCTTACATGCGGAAATAATAATAATAATAGTAAATAAAATAATAATAATAAAAAAAGGTAAATAAAGCATGAAATAGTCTCTAATAAATTAATTAAATAAAAAACAGCATATAAAATATATACATCAGCAAATAACAAAAATATAGATCAAGAAAAAGGATCCTTAATATGTGCAGCAATTTTTCCCACTCACATCACCTCATTTTATATTTTTTTCTACAATTAACTATGCCAAAAAACACAGACATACCTTTTTTTTTGTAATGGAAACAAAAACAACAGGGCGTCACACACAGCTAGTCCACAGTAAACAGGATCTCGAGCTCCACTAAAGAACAAAGAAAGAAATAATACACACTCATATTAATAGCAAAGAACGGCTGTTTCCACTCCGTTAACGTTACGTTGTTGACTAAAAAAAAAAAAAAAAAAAAAGATAAATCTTGTATAGCGCTTTTCTACCTTCAAGGTACTCAAAGCGCTTTGACAGTATTTCCACATTCACCCATTCAATACACACACATTCACACACTGATGGCGGGAGCTGCCATGCAAGGCGCTAACCAGCAGCCATCAGGAGCAAGGGTGAAGTGTCTTGCCCAAGGACACAACGGACGTGACTAGGATGGTAGAAGGTGGGGATTGAACCCCAGTAACCAGCAACCTTCCGATTGCTGGCACGGCCACTCTACCAACTTCGCCACGCCGTCCCTAACTAAGTAACGTTAGCGACCTGGGCCTAAACAACACTGACAATAAAGTAATACGCTTTCGTTTCAAGCAGTTGGAAATATGTGGAATATAGTAGCATGTAACCTACACACATTCACAGCCTCTAACAAAAGATAGCCTAAGTTAACTGTATTGAACTTTTTACTCACCGGCTTCACGTGGGAAACTTTCACATTTTGGAGTCGGGGTCCCCTGGAATACAAAACACAGATAAGACAATTTTACAATAGCACGGCGAAAAAATGACCGTCGTTGTGTGGGTTTTTTGACGAATAACACTCTTTTCCACTTTTCTTCGCTCGGGCCTCACCTACCGCGTGCAGCCATTTCGAATTTTCTGGATACGTGACGTCAGACGCACGTCCCCATGCAAAGCATTCTGGGAGGCGGCGCTGGAAATAAAAGCCTTTTTTTACAGAATATAAAGTTTTACTGCTAGTCCTAATATCAAACAATGTCATTACAATCATACATAAATGATGATGGAAACACAAAGGCCGATCTTTACTGCGAATGTAGCAATAAATCAATAAATCTATACTTACGTTTGTGTTTCAGCAAAGAAAGTCCAGAGATCTTGGCTCATGCGCGTACACGCTAGTAGGCGCGTCCACGTCTGCGGGTGCAGACATTGGCCGGCTCAGCGCGCGTAGGCGGAGCCTTTAACTCTAGGCGGCGCGCGCCGGTTTAGTTTGTCGCGTCCGCGTATGCGAATCAGACACGAGTCCGCTCAGGATCAGCTGTCTGACCGTACAATTTTCAGAGGCGGAGCTGTATCCTCTAGGCGGAGCCAAAACGAATGTGACAGTAACGCGGGTTGGGCGACTTGAATGCGGATCCGTATAGCAGTCTTCTGCTGTGTGGGTATATATATATATATATATATATATATATATATATATATATATATATACATATATATATATATATATATATATATACATATACAGTGGGGCAAAAAAGTATTTAGTCAGCCACCCATTGATTGTCAATGGGTCAATGGGTGGCTGACTAAATACTTTTTTGCCCCACTGTATATACAGTATATATATATATATATATATATATATATATATATATATATATATATATATATATATATATATATATATATATATATATATATATGTATATATATATATATATATGTACATATATATGTATGTACAGTGTTGGTGCTAGGAATTGTCCCAGGGACCCCATCAAGTCATAAAAATGGGGTCCCACAGTAAATTTTTGGCGTCCCACTTTTTTGTAACCGTTTTGAAAAAAATATATACAAATATATGCATTATCCTCAAACACACATCTTTTTTTTAGGATTATATAAAGTTGATTTAAAAAAAAAAACGCTTGAAAGATGCAGCTAATGGGCGTCACCGTTGGAGCCTTCAAAGCCCTCTAAAACAACTTCAAAACCCTCCAGCAACCTTTTATATACACACTGCAAGTCTATATGTAATGTAGTAAGACACACCTTCATAACAATATGAAATATGTTCTATATTTACCCTATTTTGATTTATTTTTTCCGTGCATTTATTTTTGGTTCCATAGCAGCGCACGTCTGACTTCTGGCAACAACTTGTGTTACTACTTCCGGAATCAAACACATGCGTGTGTTCTAATCATGGTAGACTTCATAAAAAACAACGAAGACGACTACTTTTGGACATATAAGGATTCACAACCTTATCTTTTGAAGCTAAATATACAGAGGATAAACTACTGCTTATTGAAGCAAGCATGAAAAAGTCCTAATATCAAACAATGTCATTACAATCATACATAAATGATGATGGAAAAACAAAGGCCGATCTTTACTGCGAATGTAGCAATAAATCAATAAATCTATACTTACGTTTGTGTTCCAGCAAAGAAAGTCCAGAGATCTTGGCTCATGCGCGTACACGCTAGTAGGCGCGTCCACGTCTGCGGGTGCAGACATTGGCCGGCTCAGCGCGCGTAGGCGGAGCCTTTAACTCTAGGCGGCGCGCGCCGGTTTAGTTTGTCGCGTCCGCGTATGCGAATCAGACACGAGTCCGCTCAGGATCAGCTGTCTGACCGTACAATTTTCAGACGCGGAGCTGTATCCTCTAGGCGGAGCCAAAACGAATGTGACAGTAACGCGGGTTGGGCGACTTGAATGCGGATCCGTATAGCAGTCTTCTGCTGTGTGGGTATATATATATATATATATATATATATATATATATATATATATATATATATATATATATATATATATATATATATATATATATATATATATATATATATATATATATATATATATGTACATATATATATATGTACATATATATATATATATATATATGTACATATATATATATATATATATATATATATATATATATATATATATGTACATATATATATATATATATATATATATATATATATATATGTACATATATATATATATATATATATATATATATATATATATATATATATATATGTACATATATATATATATATATATATATATATATGTACATATATATATGTACATATATATATATATATATATATATATATATATATATATATATATATATATATATATATATATATATATATATATATATATATATGTACATATATATATATATGTACATATATATATATATATATATATATATATATATATATATATATATATATATATATATATATATGTACATATATATATGTATGTACAGTGTTGGTGCTAGGAATTGCCCCAGGGACCCCATCAAGTCATAAAAATGGGGTCCCACAGTAAATTTTTGGCGTCCCACTTTTTTGTAACCGTTTTGAAAAAAATATATACAAATATATGCATTATCCTCAAACACACATCTTTTTTTAGGATTATATAAAGTTGATTAAAAAAAAAAAACGCTTGAAAGATGCAGCTAATGGGCGTCACCGTTGGAGCCTTCAAAGGCCTCTAAAACAACTTCAAAACCCTCCAGCAACCTTTTATATACACACTGCAAGTCTATATGTAATGTAGTAAGACACACCTTCATGACAATATGTAATATGTTCTATATTTACCCTATTTTGATTTATTTTTTCCGTGCATTTATTTTTGGTTCCATAGCAGCGCACGTCTGACTTCTGGCAACAACTTGTGTTACTACTTCCGGAATCAAACACATGCGTGTGTTCTAATCATGGTAGACTTCGTAAAAAACAACGAAGACGACTACTTTTGGACTTTTGAAGCTAAATATACAGAGGATGAACTACTGCTTATTGAAGCAAGCATGAAAAAGAGGGTGAAACGTTGGAGCAGACGAAAGCAGACAGAGTGAGGTGATCCTAGCCGAGTCATACCAAAGACTATAAATATGGGACCCATAACCTCCCTGCTTGGCACTCAGCAACATAGGGTTGGAGTTGGGGGTTAAATCACCAAAATGATTCCCGGGCGCGGCGCCGCTGCTGCCCACTGCTCCCCAAGGGGATGGGACAAATGCAGAGGACAAATTTCACCACATCTAGTGTGTGTGTGACAATCATTGGTACTTTAATCTTAATCTTAAAATCGACTTGAAGCTGCAAATGTGGAATTTGAAGCCATGCTATTTCGACATAAATGGCGTGCTTACCAAAAATCAACAGGAAACGTCCCGGGCGAGCTGGACCAGACGAACAACTGTCGATCAAGTGAGTGACTTTAATATCGATCATGATACACGGAGCACGCCATGTCATTACAACTACAGTACATAAAAAACGAACTTTTGTCTTGTCTCTCATGATTGTGAACGATAGACAAAATTCCCCCAAAAAAGTGCAGTTTCTTACATATTTCTTGTTTTTGCACCTTGATTTAAAGAGGTTATTGGTAAGTGTTTATTGTGATTTTTAAATGTTGCTTACATGAACAGTTTTCATTGTTGTATTGACATTTTCTTACCTTTCTGGCTTGATAGCTGAGGGGAGTGTAATCAGAGGAAGGATACATTTGAAATACAAATGTTGAACTTTAATCTATTTTTCTCCCGGTCCATATTTTCTATAGGTCATAAAACATTTTTTTTATGGAAATCCATTCATCCATCTTACACCGCTTGCTCCATTTGGGGTTACGAGGACTAATATAAAAAAACTATACTGTGATACTAGGGGTGTAACGGTACACAACAATTTCGGTTCGGTACGTACCTCGGTTTCGAGGCCACGGTTCGGTTAATTTTCGGTACAGTAAGAAAACAACAAAATATAAATTTTTTGGTTATATATTTACCAAATTTGTTAACAATGGCATAACATACATTTACACACAGGGTCCATTGCCAGGGTTAATGTGGTCAACATATATAAAATAAAAACTAAATAAGATAAGGCTCAGAATGGTTTCTTAACAAAACTTTTCTACATATAAAGTGCTTTTTTTGATTGATTGATTGATTGATTGAGACTTTTATTAGTAGATTGCACAGTACAGTAAACTGCCTTTCTTCTACATATAAAAAGTGCAACATTAAACAGTTTCAAGTCAACTCAGCCTCAGATGAACTCCCCCCCCCCCCTGCCTGGCTAACTTGGCAGTAAAAGGTGGGAGCTGTTTGCTTGTCTTTATCTTTTGATTGATTGAAGCTTTATTAGTAGATTGCACAGTACAGTACATATTCCGTACAATTGACCACTAAATAATGGTAACACCCTAATAAGTTTTTCAACTTGTTTAAGTCGGGGTCTACTTTGTTGAAGCGATGTTCAAATGGGTTAGCATGTTTGACGTGTTGGCAGAAGCATGCCTTACCGCTGCTGAACAATGTCGGCAAACCTCCGTCCTCCGCACCGCGCAGCCGAAGTGTTCCCAAACGGGAGATCTTAATGAGGCAGGAGGGTCATCCAGCTCTGGCTTTTATATGTTGTCGTAACCCGGTCGTTGCTAGCGTGCCGTGTGTTGTGCCTCGGTGTGCATTGTTTACACAACGTGCGCTACGCTACTTAATATGTCCGTGTGGAAACTCGTTCGGTACACCTCCGGACCGAACCGCAACGGTTCGATACAAATACACGTACCGTTACACCCCTATGTGATACAGTTTTCAGCAATATCGCCCACCCCTATGTGTCAGTATCCCACTCATAAATTATTGTTATCCAAATATCAAAACATCCTTAGTATTTATTAATCTAAATATATTCAAAAAAATTGCCTTTCTATATTCCTATGTATTTATCCCCATTCTGAATGAATTGAACATTAAGTATTTCACACTTCTATGAGGCCACAGAAATGACTTAGTGTAGTTTAAACTTCAACATATATGTGTGGGAAATACAAACTTTCATCACAGTTTAAAGGGGATGTTTGCAACTTGCTCACGGTTACATTTTTCAAAGCAAAAAATATAACAAGAAAAACATTGGGTAGCTTGTTACCATTAGTGGTTTAACTGAACACATTTGTTTTACAATTGTTAATATTTTTCACATTTAATAAGTTTATGTATGTATGTATGTATGTATGTATGTATATGTGTGTATGTGTACGTGTATGTATATAGATATGTATGTATATTTCTGGGGGTACGTTCTGGGCCTGCCTGTCGGGTGGGGGTCGGCGCCTCAGGCTACTGCATCCGGACTGCGTGTCTGGAGCTCCTGGGTCCCGCCGTCCATCCTTTCCGGGTGCCCGTCTTGGTTGGGGCCTGCTGGGTCTGGTCCCTGCGTCTACTGTGGTAGCTTGGTGCTGCAGGGTATTCCGGGGTGCTGCAAGTCGGCCAGTTGTTGGGGTAGCGACCTTGTGTGTCAGCATGTCTGTGATCTTCTTTTAATTCTTTTTTTTTTTCCTAAATAGATTTAATTATTTATTTATTCTTATTTTTTAATATATTTTATTAATATTATTATTCTTATTATTTATTTATTTATTTTCCCCTACCTCAGGGGGGGGACTCGGCGGGGCGGTTGCTGGTTGTTCCATCTCCATCGTTGGGGTCCCTGCAGGTGGTTCCCGTGGCCCCGTGCTGGGTGGTCCTGTGGCGGCCGGCTTGGGTGGGGTGGCCGTGGGCTGGCCTCGCCGCGCTCTCCGGGGGTGGGGATGGGCTCGTGGGGGCCCGGTTGCCGGTGGGGCGGGGGCGGTCTTCCCGTCCGGTTGCGGGGGGTCTCCGGGCCCCTCGGGCGGGGCGTCCCGCCTTTCTGTCCGTGTGGGGTGTGGTCTCTCGCTGGCTTGGGGTCTGGCTGCCCCCTGCTTTTCTCGTGCCTTGTCCTCTGCCGGGTGCGTCTGTCTGCGGCCTGCTGCTGGCCCTTGTGGGCGGCGCGGTGGGCCAGGCTCTGGGGTTCCTGTCGCTGTCCGGCTTGGCTGCGTGGGGGCGGTGGCCCCTGGTCCCCTGGGCACCACACCTACTGTTTGTGGGATGGGCTCTCGGGGAGGCTGGGGCCGTACTCTGGCTCCCGCACACACTGGGAGTCAAATGTATTGTACATGCAAATTCACATATACTCACATACATACATAGGTACCTACGCTCCCACATACATATACAAATACAGTACATATTTACACACTCAAAGTTCGTACATCCACACGCACGCTCATTATACAAACATACTGTATACACATACTGTACATATACATTCACTGCAAAAACATACATATACACATACTGTACATATTCACTCACTGTACAAACACACACATACACATACTGTACATATACATTCACTGTACAAACACACACATACACATACTGTACATATACATTCACTGTACAAACACACACATACATATACTGTACATATACATTCACTGTACAAACACACATATACACATACTGTACATATACATTCACTGTACAAACACACACTGTATACACATACTGTACATATACATTCACTGTACAAACACTCACATACACATTCTATACATATACATTCACTGTACAAACACACATATACACATACTGTACATATACATTCACTGTACAAGCACACATATACACATACTGTACATATATAAGTACATGTGCACACATACACTCATGCACATAATCACGTTTCATCAAACATATATTAACGTTGCCCTAGGGTAAACTGGGTATAACACATGGCACACTGACAAAGCTTAACCTATTGTTACTATAACAATCTACAAGGTTAATGTAGGTTGCTTCTCTTTCTTCCCCTCCATTTTTCTGCATTCTTTCGTATCTCAAGTTATCATTACGTATATGTATTGTTGCATTTGAACAATTGTATTGTTGATAATAAAGGAAAAGTATTGGTATTGTTTATTATCAATAGCACTATTTCTATTGGTATTCATATTGCTCCATTTTTAGTGTAATAATGCTCATTGTCATTTCTGTATTATTTTTTATTTTCGCTAACTGCTTATTTGCTATTACTTTTACCATCATATTTGTACATGTTGTATTTGCTGATGTTGCTCTGTTGTTGTTGTTGTTGTGTTTGCTGTTGTTGTTTTTGTCTCTCTGTCTAATCCCCCTCTTGTCCCCACAATTTCCCCCTCTGTCTTCCTTTTTTTTCTCTTTCTATCCCCTCCTGCTCCGGCCCGGCTGCACCAAATGATAATATAAACACATTTAATAAAGTCAAAATACAAATAAGGCAACAAGAGAAGTATCCTACACTTCTCTTTTGTAAAGTAAATCTGAACAGCCGATATGGGCATCTACATCTACTATATGATTTGCCTGAGAAGCTGCGCAGGACAACTACAACAAAAAAATAAATAATAATAATAATAATTTTATGTTTTAAAAGTTTTTAAAATTGGTGTTTACAGGCCCGCCACAACCGAGTATGTAAACTAGGAATTGCCTAGGTCCCCCAACTGAAAGGGGGTATCCATCTGAACTTTTGCTGACTGCGTGTCAAAATACGGTTAAAAAATTAAACAAAGTGAACCTTCACGAAGCCAGAAATGGAAGAGGAACAAAAACAAGAGAGTGAAGAAACAGTAAAAGGCCAGTATGACTGTGGCTCTATGGCCGCTGTGAAACTGCTGCATGCACGCCAACCAACTTAAAGGCCTACTGAAATGAATTGTTTTTATTTAAACGGGGATAGCAGATCTATTCTATGTGTCATATTTGATCATTTCGCGATATTGCCATATTTTTGCTGAAAGGATTTAGTATAGAACAACGACGATAAAGATTGCAACTTTTGGTATCTGATAAAAAAACGGCTTGCCCCTACCGGAAGTAGCGTGACGTAGTCAGTTGAACATATACGCAAAGTTCCCTATTGTTTACAATGATGGCCGCATGAAGTGAGAGAGATTCGGACCGAGAAAGCGACAATTTCCCCATTAATTTGAGCGAGGATGAAAGATTTGTGGATGAGTAAAGTGCAAGTGAAGGACTAGTGGGGAGTTGAAGCTATTCAGATAGGGAAGATGCTGTGAGAGCCGGGGGTGACCTGATATTCAGCTGGGAATGACTACAACAGTAAATAAACACAAGACATATATATACTCTATTAGCCACAACACAACCAGGCTTATATTTAATATGCCACAAATTAATCCTGCATAAAAACACCTGCGTGTTTGTTACGCTAGCTCCTAGCTCCTCTGCTAGCTCCTAGCTCCATAGAACACGCCAATACAATTCAAACACCTGATCAACACACACAATCACTCAGCCCAAAAGACCGTTCACCTAACCCAAGGTTCATAAAGCTTATATATTTTTAAAAAGTTACGTACGTGACGCGCACATACGGTCAAGCTATCAAATGTTTAGCAGCCAAGGCTGCATACTCACGGTACCTGATATTCAGCTGGGAATGACTACAACAGTAAATAAACACAAGACATATATATACTCTATTAGCCACAACACAACCAGGCTTATATTTAATATGCCACAAATGAATCCTGCATAAAAACACCTGCGTGTTTGTTACGCTAGCTCCAAGCTCCTCTGCTAGCTCCTAGCTCCATAGAACACGCCAATACAATTCAAACACCTGATCAACACACACAATCACTCAGCCCAAAAGACCGTTCACCTAACCCAAGGTTCATAAAGCTTATATATTTTTAAAAAGTTACGTACGTGACGCGCACATACGGTCAAGCTATCAAATGTTTAGCAGCCAAGGCTGCATACTCACGGTACCTGATATTCAGCTGGGAATGACTACAACAGTAAATAAACACAAGACATATATATACTCTATTAGCCACAACACAACCAGGCTTATATTTAATATGCCACAAATTAATCCTGCATAAAAACACCTGCGTGTTTGTTATGCTAACTCCTAGCTCCTATGCTAGCTCCTAGCTCCATAGAACACGTCAATACAATTCAAACACCTGATCAACACACACAATCACTCAGCCCAAAAGACCGTTCACCTAACCCAAGGTTCATAAAGCTTATATATTTTTAAAAAGTTACGTACATACGCAAAAAAAAGTTGCGCACATACGGTCAAGCGATCAAATGTTTAGAAGCCAAAGCTGCATACTCACAGTAGCACGTCTGCGTCTTTGTCATCCAAATCAAAGTAATCCTGGTAAGAGTCTGTGTTGTCCCAGTTCTCTACAGGCGTCTGTGTACGAAGTCAAAAGTCCTCCTGGTTAGAGTCTCTGTTATCCGAGTTCTTCCATCTTGACTGCATCTTTCGGGAATGTAAACAAAGAAGCACCGGCTGTGTACTGTTGTTGCTGACTACGTTCGAAAAATACGTCCATTTCGCACCGACAACTTTCTTCTTTGCTTGCTCAGCTTCCTTCTCCATAATGCAATGAACATGATTGCAACAGATTCACGAACACAGATGTCCAGAATACTGTGGAATTATGAAATGAAAACAGAGCTTTTTCGTATTGGCTTCAATGTGGAAGGCATACCCGTGTTCGCCGGGCTACGTCACGCGCATACGTCATCCTCAGAGGCATTTCGAACCGGAAGTTTAGCGGCAAATTATAAATGTCACTTTATAAGTTAACCCGGCCGTATTGGCATGTGTTATAATGTTAAGATTTCATCATTGATATATAAACTATCAGACTGCGTGGTCGGTAGTAGTGGGTTTCAGTAGGCCTTTAATGCTCATGTAAATACCCACTACGCACACAAAAACAGATGTGCTTAATGCTATTGAATATGCTTTGTTAGCCGCTTCTCTTTGAACTGCCACCTTATTGTGGTAGAGGAACTTGCGTGTCCCAATGATCCTAGGAGCTGTGTTGTCCGGGGGCTTGTATGCCCCCGGTAGGGTCTACCAAGACAAACAGGTCCTAGGTGAGGGACGAGACAAAGAGCAGCTCAAAGACCTCTATAGAAAGTCAGATTCAAAACCCAGATTTCCCTCACCTGGACGCGGGTCGCCAGGGCCCCCTGCCCTCTGGAGCCAGGCCCAGAGGTGGGGCTCAATGGTGGGTCCCCACTCCAATGAGCTCACCACTCATGGGAGGGTGCATAGAGGTTGGGTGTGGTGTGAGTTGCGCGGCAGCCGAAGCAGTTACCTTGGCGGTCCGATCCTTGGCTACAGAAGCTAGCTATTGGAACGTAGAGTGTCACCTTGCTGGGGGGGAAGGAGTCTAAGCTGGTGCGCGAGGTGGAGAAATTCCGGCTAGATCTAGTCGGACTAACTTCGACACACAGCAAGGGCTCTGGAACCAGTCCTCTCGAGAGGGGCTGGACTCTCTTCCAAGTAGTGAGAGGCGACAGGCTGAGGTGGCAATTGTTGTTGCCCCTCGGCTCAGAGCCTGTACGTTGGAGTTTCCCTCCGTTTTCGGGTTGGGGGACGGGTTCTGACTGTTGTTTGTGCTTACGCAAGGAGTACTTGAGAGTGCTCCCTCAGGTGATTCCGTTGTTGCGGTCCAATGTTTTGGACACTCGGGTAAAGAGAGAGGCGGAGCTTTCTACCAATCACCACCTGGTGGTGAGTTGGCTCCGATGGTGGGGGAGGATGCCGGTCAGACCTGGCAGGCCGAAACACATTGTGAGGGTCTGCTGGGAATTGTCTGGCAGTCTCCCATTAGAGAGAGTTTAAATTCCCACCTCCGGAAGAACTTTGAACATCACGAGGGAGGCGCTGGACATTGAGTCGGAGTGGACCATGTTCTGTACCTCTATTGCAGAGGCGGCCGATCGGAGCTGTGGCCACAAGGCGGTTGGTGCCTGTCGTGGTGGTAGTCCTAGAATCTGCTGGTGAGGGATGCCGTCAAGCCGAAGAAGGAGTCCTAGCAAGTCTTTTTGGTCGGTAAGGTCTATTCAGGTCACCTGGAGAGGAGGCTACGCCAAATAGTCGAACTTCGAATTCAGGAGGAGCAGTGTGGTTTTCGTCCTGGTCGTGGAACTGTGGACCAGGTCTATACTCTCAGCAGGATTCTTGAGGGTGCATGGGAGTTTGCCCAACCAGTCTACATGTGATTTGTGGACTTGGAGAAGGCCTTCGACCGTGTCCCTCGTTAAGTCTTGTGGGTGAGTGCTCAATGAGTATGGTGTATCGGACCATCTGATTGTGGTGGTCTTCTCCCTGTATGGTTGGTGTCAGAGCTTGGTTCGCATTGCTGGCAGTAAGTCGGATCAGTTTCCAGTGAGGGTTAGACTCCACCAGGTCTGCCCTTTGTCACCAATTTTGTTCATAACGTTTATGGAAATAATTTCTAGGCACAGTCAGGGCGTTGAGGGGATCCGTTTTGGTGGCTGTATGATTAGGTCTCTGCTTTTTGCAGATGATGTGGTACTGATGGCCTCATCTGGCCAGGATCTTCAGCTCTCACTGGATCGGTTCACAGCAGAGTGTGAAGCGACTGCGATGAGAATCAGGACATCCAAGTCCGAGCCCATGGTTCTTGCTCTGAAAAGGTTGAATTGCCATCTCCGGGGTTGGAGAGGAGATCTTGCCCCAAGTGGAGGAGTTCAAGTACCTCAGACTCTTGTTCAAGAATGAGGGAAGAGTGGATCATGAGATCGACAGGCGGATTGGGGCGGCGTCTGCAGTGATGCGGATCCTGTACCGTCGTGGTGAAGAAGGAGCTGAGCCGGAAGGCAATGCTCTCAATTTACTGGTCAATCTACGTTCCAATCCTCACATATGGTCATGAACTTTGGGTTATGACCAAAAGGACAAGTTCACGGGTACAAGCTGACAAAAGTCGTTTCTTCCGTCGGGTGGCGGG
Source organism: Entelurus aequoreus (assembly GCF_033978785.1). NCBI lineage: Eukaryota > Metazoa > Chordata > Actinopteri > Syngnathiformes > Syngnathidae > Entelurus > Entelurus aequoreus. The sequence goes on from NC_084745.1 coordinate 41,078,469, forward strand.
GGTTCCCTTAGAGATAGGGTGAGAAGCTCTGTCATTCGAGAAGAGCTCAAAATAAAGCTGTGGGTCCTCCACATCGAGAGGAGTCAGATGAGGTGGTTCAGGCATCTGGTCAGGATGCCCATCAGACACCTCCGTGGGGAGGTGTTTAGGGCACGTCCGACAGGCAGGAGGCCACGGGGAAGACACAGAACAGGTTGGGGAGAATTATCCCCGGGAACGCCTCGGGATACCCCGAGAGGAGCTGGACTAAGTGGCTGGGGAGAGGAAAGTCTAGGCTTCCCTGCCTAGGCTGCTGCCTCCCAAACCCGACCTCGGATAAGCAGAAGAAGATGGATGGGTGGATGTTAGCCCAATAGTCAGTGTACAAAGCGTAAGAAAAAAGCTAATATTTATTTAATTCAATAAACTACCTAAACTGGATAGTTGCTTTGCTAAAATACCTATGCCTTCCTCCCTCAAATTGTTGACACAGTGAATAATCCCTTGTCAAACAGAGTGCCCTTTTTTAACATATTACAGTAAATGTTAAATACATACTGTACAATGTACATAAACGCATACAGTACATACGTAGATACATACATACAGTACATACGTAGATACATACATACTTTTTCATCTTTTGTTTTACATATTCACACTCACTGTCCATACAGTCACTTATGGACATTTAATATTTTCAAATAGAGTAGAGCCTGTGCTAATATCTATGTAACAAGTGCTTAACTGTTGCACTGTATTTTTCAAACAGTTCCATCAACTTCACCTCAGGTTTCTGAGGACAAAGATGAAAAAACCATGACCAAGTCTGCATCCACCTCATCAAGGCCGCTTTAGTCCACACCACCTACCAGTGCTAATGCAACAGAAGGTTGAAGGTATGTTGAAATGGAAACATTATGTTTGAATTTTGTTTTATTTGTATTTATTTGAATAACTATTTAAGAAACCAAAGTTTGTTTTCTGTGTAAATATTATATATTTTATGAATGATATTTACATATTTTATATTATATTGTGTATTTATATTTATATTTATGCAAGTTAGGTTAATTTTTTGTTTTTTTTTATTAATGTTAAAGCTTGGGTACTTGAATTTTGTGTCACCAGGCAGGGTTCAAACTATAGATCCCGTCCCGCACGCTGTGCAACTCGCTGATAGTCTCTCCCAGTCTCCTCCTCTCTGGAAGAGCACAAAATCGCACACGAGAGCTGTACGTGCACACGAATAGGTTGCTGTGGCTGAAGTTGCATCAAAGAATCCCCTAGTTTGTATTTTGTTGCAGGCTATTGGTAACGCACGTCGCCACACAAAAGGATACACACAAAATATAGGAAAATGGAACATTAGATTAACTGTCTAGAAAACAGCCACTTACGAGTTCAAAGTTAGTCCAAGACTGGCCCGCAATGCCCTCCATCTGTCAAATGCAGAGGACCAAATACACCACACCCAGTGTGTGTGTGACAATCACTAAAAGGAAAGAAAGAAAATATTTATCAATCAATCAAAGTTTATTTATATAGCCCTTAAACACAATTGTCGGCTCAGATTGACTTTTGGCTCTTCTTTGGTTTTTCTTTGTCGACAAGCATTTTCAAGATTTTATTCCTAATTAGGAGTTAATGATGGATATATTTTTATGCTTATGAATGGTTGTTATAGTGGGGCATGTACTTCTAAAAATACACTGACAATCCAAAAGATGTCCCAGAAAAAGTCCTTACGGTCTATCCATACAGCAACCACACACAATCTTATTCAGCAGTTACTTTATTAATGTGATTCACAATTGATGTAGTTTCTAATCTTGTCAAATTGCTTGCATTATAGCCGGTAACAGTAAATATTGGAATAGCATAATATTATCATTTAATTATTTGCAGTGAAGTCAGCACGGAATAAGCACGGAGGTCGCTAAACATTACAATAGTCGAGGTTCGTATTTTACCACAAATGTATATCACTACCGTCACCCCAGCTTGACATGTCTGCTTTTAGCTGTTTTAACTGAAGAATTAAAGCTATACTTACATTATAAAGTCGCTCTTTCCCCTCCGTGCAGCGCCGCCATGTCGGACATAATTTTCAGAGTTGAGTGCGTAAAGCATCTTAGGATATGAAAGTACGTGAAGTGTACACGGATGCACACTTTCTGTTAATGCAGTCCTTCTCAAATAGTAGGCGGTTCGATGCTAAGCGGGGCCCACGTGACCTTGGGAAACATACTTTTTTTGCCGTACCAGAATATGATGAAGCGTGTGTAGCACTTGGCTTTACTGTAACCACGGTGGGAGACGAGGAATGACCGGTATGTTGTTTCCTTTAATGTTATAAAGATTACAATGTTATGCAGAGGTATAGTTATAACAGTTTTACAGACAAATTATACTACCGTATTTTCCGGACCATAGGGCACACCGGATTATAAGGCGCACTGCCTATGAGCGGGTCTAGTCAGGTCTATTTTCATACAAAAGGCGCACAGGATTATAGGGCGCATTAAAGGGGTCTTTTTTTTTTCTTCTAAATGACCAGCTCAGTGGCCTTGTGGTTAGAGGTTGTGAGTTCAAACCCCAGCCGAGTCACACCAAAGACTATAAAAATGGGACCCATTACCTCCCTGCTTGGCACTCAGCATCACCAAAAATTATTACTGAGTGCGGCCACCACTGCTCTGCTCACCTCACCTCCCAGGGGTTTAACAAGGGGATGGGTCAAATGCAGAGGACAAATTTCACCACACCTAGTGTATGTGTGACAATCATTGGTACTTTAACTTTAACACTACCTTGTGGTTTACAAACATACTTGCCAACCCTCCCGGTTTTACCGGGAGACTCCCGGTATTCAGCGCCTCTCCCGATAACCTCCCGGCAGAAATTTTCTCCCGATAAACTCCCGGAATTCAGCCGGAGCTGGAGGCCACGCCCCCTCCAGCTCAACGCGGACCTGAGTGGGAACAGCAGCGACAGTCTGTTTTCACGTCCGCTTTCCCACGATATAAAGAATGTGCCTGCCCAATCACGTTATAACTGTAGAATGATCGAGGGAGAGTTCTTGGTTTCTTATGTGGGTTTATTGTTAGGCAGTTTCATTAACGTCCTCCCAGCACGGTAACAACACACAACAACAGCAGTCACGTTTAGTCTACCGTAAAGCAGTTCGTCTGCCGTAAACAGCAATGTTGTGACACTCTTAAACAGGACAATACTGCCATCTACTGGATAGCCTCCGGAACACTGAAATTCAAGTATTTATTTTATGTATATGTATAATAAAATAAATATATATATATATATATATATATATATATATATATATATATATATATATATATATATATATATATATATAGCTAGAGTTCACTGAAAGTCAAGTATTTCATACATACATACATATATATATATATATATATATATATATATATATATATATATATATATATATATATATATATATATATATATATATATATATATATATATATATATATATATATATATGAAACACTTGAGTTGGTGAATTCTAGCTGTAAATATAGTCCCCTCATAACCATGCCCCCCACCCCCCACCCCCCACCTCCCGGTATCGGAGGTCTCAAGGTTGGCAAGTATGTTTACATAACATGTAATGGTGGTTCTTTGGTCAAAATGTTGCATAGATTATGTTTTACAGATCATCTTCAAGCCGCTTTCTGACAGTCGCTTCAAGATGCACCGTTTTGTGACTTATTTATTTATTTCTCCGTCATCTTTGTTGTAGTGGTGTAGCGAGCAAGTACGGTAGTGGAAGAAGTGTCAAAAGATGGCGCTAACTATTTTAATGACATTCAGACTTTACTTAAATCAATACCGGAGCAGCATCTCCTCATCCATGGCTCACTTCTGCAAAGCCGGAAATGTGTCCCGTGAAAAACAGTCCGACCGGAACTCTCTAGTAAATAAAGTTCCATCCATTTTCTTGGGTGAATAATTTAAACTGACTAAACCGGTATGTTTTAGCACTTTCATGGCGAGTTTACTGACAGATAATTCAGAACTTTACACTACTTTATATTAGAAATGGCAACAGCGGAGGATGAATGTCACATAAGAAGAAAAAGAAGAAGCTTATCGACTACGGTGTTGCCACGGACTACAAAGGCGGACGCGTGCAAATTCTCAGGACTAACGCAGATCAGCAGGTACCAGAAGGGAAGAAAAGTTGCTTTTGCATAATATTGCCAAACAAAACGCCTGATAATGTCTTACCTTATACACACCATAATAATACTCATGTGTTGAAACACAGTACAATCCATCAAGCGGTGCGGCTTCATAGCTTACCAAAGTTGTACTAAACATTGATATATTTTTGAGCGCCGTGTGTAATGTTCTATACTTTCAATGGAACATATAAAATGTTGGTGTTGTTTACCTGAGTCATACTGCAGTCTACACATATCTCTTATGTGTGACTGTCATCATATTGCAGTCTACACGTATTCTATTGTCTCTTATGTTTGACTGCCATCTACTGGTCACACTTATCATTTCACCATGTACCAAATAAAATAGCTTCGAGGTCGGTAAGCACAACAAAAATGAGTCCGTACATTAGGCGCACCGGGTTATAAGGCGCACTTGTCAAGTTTTGAAAAAATGAAAGGATTTTAAGTGTGCCTTATAGTCCATAAAATACGGTATTTATAGTCACGCAAAAATATTTTCTTTCGAGGGGGGGCCCTAACAGAAAATATTTGAGAAGCACTGTGTTAATGATAGAAAAGGACAGATTTGTTGGCCAGATTTGAAGGACATTTGGAACTTTTTTAAAGTGGGACAGCCTTCGCGCAGCGCAATGACGTCAGCACCACACAAATGCGCATTGCAAAGAATGCCGAATTGAAACACAGCTTATAACGGGGGGTGTATATTACAAAGCGTGAAATTGTGGTTACATACCTGTGCTCCAATATAAATGTCCAGATGAAAAACGGCTCAAGTTGGGCTGCACTCTCTGTCCAGCTTCTCGCATTGTCAGCCCACGTTTGGTGTCAAGATCAAATTTCATTTGAGAGTTGTCTTCTTTGGCCATGAACTCCTCTACCCTTACCTTTTCCCCTTCCTCCCCCTCCCTCTGCAACATATTCTGTTGTTGTAAAAGAAAGAAGTGCTCACCTGTGGTCTTTATATCGTGCTTATTCCCTGATTGAAGAGTTAACAATTAAGCATTCAGGTGTTTGGCCAGGTGGCACATTTAATGTCCAATTAGCTCATGTAGTGTAATTTTGAATGGCAGTGTTTTGAAATTGTAAACATGTGACTTTATGTCAGATTGCAGTGTTGGCGCTAGATGGGGTCCCAGAATTCAGTTATAAACATTCATTCACTTATAAACATTCATTCACTTTCTTCTTTCCTTCATGGATGTAAATTACCGCTGCAGGTATTTTTTTCTATATTTTTATTTAATATTGTAGGTGTATTTATTTCAGTATAAAAGTATAAAAAGTTTTTTGCTTGGGTCATGAAATGATGATAATCGTGTGCCAGGACATATATGCATATGACACATTTAATTGATTATTCTCACCTGTATGTACAAACCCCGTTTCCATAGGAGTTGGAAAATTGTGTTAGATGTAAATATAAACGGAATACAATGATTTGCAAATCATTTTCAACCCATATTCAGTTGAACAGTGTTTCCCACACATTCATTTATTTGTGGCGGCCCGCCACGAAAGAATTACGTCCGCCACAAATTTAAAAAAATAAAAATTAAAATAAAAATAAAAAAATAAATATATATATATATATATATATTTTTTTTTTGTCCTGTCCAGCTTCTCAGGAAAATCATATAGTTGATGTAGATGCCCATATAGGCTGTTCAGATTTACTTTACAAAAGAGAAGTGTAGGATACTTCTCTTGTTGCCTTATTTGTATTTGACCACTACTGTTTTCTGTTTATTTGTTACTGACTGTGGCAGGACACCTCTGCCTCTGTTTCACTTTATGTTGCTGGTAAATAATATGGTTGTAGTAGTAGGCTAAAGTTAAATTATTTAGTATGCACTAATTAAAGGGGCAGAGCTTTAAGAGACATTTTAGCTTTTATATTTTATAAGATATATTTTTTGTAAGAACCACAATTAATAAATATATTTCAGTGAATAACTTATTGTTCAAATCTGTATATAAATATGTACATAAAGTGTTGTAATTATATTGTAAAATGGATGGATGGACGTTTAAAACAAAGCTGTTATTATTAATTAGTAAGTATACATTGTTTGAGCCTTTTTAGAGAAAATCATATCATTGTTGTAAATTATGCAAATTACTTGATGATGGCATGGTGACCACGCCCATAGCCACGCCCATAGCCAAGCCCCCACCGCCACAGGTATCTTGGCAGTTTATGGGAAACACTGTTGAATATGCTACAAAGACAACATATTTGATGTTCAAACTGATACATTTTTTTCAAATAATCATTAACTTTAGAATTTGATGCCAGCAACACATGACAAAGAAGTTGGGAAAGGTGGCAATAAATACTGATAGAGTTGAGGAATGCTCATCACACACTTATTTGGAACATCCCACAGGTTTGCAGGCTAATTGGGAACAGGTGGGTGCCATGATTGGGTATAAAAACAGCTTCCCAAAAATTGCTCAGTCTTTCACAAGAAAGGATGGGGCGAGGTACACCCCTTTGTCCACAACTGCGTGAGCAAATAGTCAAACAGTTTAAAAACAACGTTTCTCAAAGTGCAATTGCAAGAAATTTAGGGATTTCAACATCTACGGTCCATAATATCATCAAAAGGTTCAGAGAATCTGGAGAAATCACTCCACGTAAGCGGCATGGCCGGAAACCAACATTGAATGACCATGACCTTCGATCCCTCAGACGGCACTGTATCAAAAACCAACATCAATCTCTAAAGGATATCACCACATGGGCTCAGGAACACTTCAGAAAAGCACTGTCACTAAATACAGTTTGTCGCTACACCTGTAAGTGCAACTTGAAGCTCTACTGTGCAAAGCGAAAGCCATTTATCAACAACATCCAGAAACGCCGCCGGCTTCGCTGGGCCCGAGATCATCTAAGATGGACTCATGCAAAGTGGAAAAGTGTTCTGTGGTCTGACGAGTCCACATTTCAAATTGTTTTTGGAAATATTCGAAATCGTGTCATCCGGACCAAAAGGGAGGCGAACCATCCAGACTGTTATCGACGCAAAGTTCAAAAGCCAGCATCTGTGATGGTATGGGGGTGCATTAGTGCCCAAGACATGGGTAACTTACACATCTGTGAAGGCACCATTAATGCTGAAAGGTACATACAGGTTTTGGAACAACATATGCTGCCATCTAAGCGGCGTCTTTTTCATGGACGCCCCTGCTTATTTCAGCAAGACAATGCCAAGCCACATTCAGCACGTGTTACAATAGCGTGGCTTCGTAAAAAAAGAGTGCGGGTACTTTCCTGGCCTGCCTGCAGTCCAGACCTGTCTCCCATCAAAAATGTGTGGCGCATTATGAAGCGTAAATACGACAGCGGGGGCCCCGGACTGTTGAACGACTGAAGCTCTACATAAAACAAGAATGGGAAAGAATTCCACTTTCAAAGCTTCAACAATTAGTTTCCTCAGTTCCCAATCGTTAATTGAGTGTTGTTAAAAGAAAAGGTGATGTAACACAGTGGTGAACATGCCCTTTCCCAACAGCCATGAAATTCTAAGTTAATTATTATTTGCAACAAAAAAATTAAGTTTATGAGTTTGATCATCAAATATTTTGTTTTTGTTTTTGATTGATTGATTGAGACTTTTATTAGTAGGTTGCACAGTGAAGTACATATTTGCACAGTGAAGTACATATTCCGTACAATTGACCACTAAATGGTAACACCCGAATAAGTTTTTCAAATTGTTTAAGTCGGGGTCCATTTAAATTGATTCATGATACAGATATATACTATCATATATACTATCATCATAATACAGTCATCACACAAGATAATCACATTGAATTGTAGTGCATTCAATTGAATATGGGTTGAAAAGGATTTGCAAATCATTGTATTCCGTTTATATTTACATCCAACACAATTTCCCAACTCATATGGAAACGGGGTTTGTAGATCATCAGTCGTTTAAAAACCGCCACATCTACACTTTCATGGCAAATAATGCCAACAAACTTAGCATTTTGCAAGTTAGTTTCAATGTCATTTAATACAGCGGCACTCAATGCCTCTAGCATTTCGTCTCTGGCTTTAAGAAGGCGCTATGTGGGGTGAGTGACGTGTGTAAGTGAGTGGGCAAGTTAGGAGAGGGAGCGCTAGCATGTTCAGGAGTGTTATTAGCCTGGTGGATGTCCGCTTGGCTTTGTGGAAAACATAAATAAAGAGTTGTAACGAATCAACGGCCTCTTCATTCCGACCAAAGAGTGGAACTGTAGGGACCCAAATTGGAGGGTGTTTTTTGGTGCCTGGTGAGGCTAGATCTTTGAAAATCAGTGCACCCGGTCGTAAAGGTGTCCTTTTTTATAGCCCGTTTACATGGCGTGCAAAACATATTTCCATGTTCATAAGTGAGCCATTTGCTGAAAAGTGGCTCCTGAAGCCACTTTTCATTGAAGCTTCGCTTCTTGGGTTTATTGCTCGCCATGACAAAAACAATAACACGCAGGAGTCGTGGCGACTTGTCCAGGGTGTACCCCGCCTTCCGCCCGAATGCAGCTGAGATAGGCTCCAGTCATACTTGCCAACCTTGAGACCTCCGAATTCGGGAGATTGTGGGTGTGGGGGGTGGGCGGAGTTCGAGGGGGCGAGGCCGGGGGCAGGGTTAAAGGGGAGGAGTATATTTATAGCTAGAATTCACTGAAATTAAAGTATTTTTATTATACATATATATACATATACATATATATATATATATATATATATATATATATATATATATATATATATATATATATATATATATATATATATATATATATATATATATATATATATATATATATATATATAGCTCGGTTGGTAGAGTGGCCGTGCCATCAACCTGAGGGTTGCAGGTTCGATTCCCGCTTCCGCCATCCTAGTCACTGCCGTTGTGTCCTTGGGCAAGACACTTTACCCACCTGCTCTCAGTGCCACCCACACTGGTTTAAAGGCCTACTGAAATGAATTTTTTTTATTTAAACGGGGATAGCAGATCTATTCTATGTGTCATACTTGATCATTTCGCGATATTGCCATATTTTTGCTGAAAGGATTTAGTATAGAACAACGACGATAAAGATTGCAACTTTTGGTATCTGATTAAAAAAAGGCTTGCACCTACCGGAAGTAGCGTGACGTAGTCAGTTGAACATATACGCAAAGTTCCCTATTGTTTACAATGATGGCCGCATGAAGTGAGAGAGATTCGGACCGAGAAAGCGACAATTTCCCCATTAATTTGAGCGAGGATGAAAGATTTGTGGATGAGTAAAGTGCAAGTGAAGGACTAGTGGGGAGTTGAAGCTATTCAGATAGGGAAGATGCTGTGAGAGCCGGGGGTGACCTGATATTCAGCTGGGAATGACTACAACAGTAAATAAACACAAGACATATATATACTCTATTAGCCACAACACAACCAGGCTTATATTTAATATGCCACAAATTAATCCTGCATAAAAACACCTGCGTGTTTGTTATGCTAGCTCCTAGCTCCTCTGCTAGCTCCTAGCTCCATAGAACACGCCAATACAATTCAAACACCTGATCAACACACACAATCACTCAGCCCAAAAGACCGTTTACCTAACCCAAGGTTCATAAAGCTTATATATTTTTAAAAAGTTACGTACGTGACGCGCACATACGGTCAAGTTATCGAATGTTTAGCAGCCAAGGCTGCATACTCACGGTACCTGATATTCAGCTGGGAATGACTACAACAGTAAATAAACACAAGACATATATATACTCTATTAGCCACAACACAACCAGGCTTATATTTAATATGCCACAAATTAATCCTGCATAATAACACCTGCGTGTTTGTTATGCTAGCTCCTAGCTCCTCTGCTAGCTCCTAGCTCCATAGAACACGCCAATACAATTCAAACACCCGATCAACACACACAATCACTCAGCCCAAAAGACCGTTCACCTAACCCAAGGTTCATAAAGCTTATATATTTTTAAAAAGTTACGTACGTGACGCGCACTTACGGTACGGTACGTGTTATGCTAGCTCCTAGCTCCTCTGCTAGCTCCTAGCTCCATAGAACACGCCAATACAATTCAAACACATGATCAACACACACAATCACTCAGCCCAAAAGACCGTTCACCTAACCCAAGGTTCATAAAGCTTATATATTTTAAAAAAGTTACGTACATACGCAAAAAAAAGCCAAAGCTGCATACTCACAGTAGCACGTCTGCGTCTTTGTCATCCAAATCAAAGTAATCCTGGTAAGAGTCTGTGTTGTCCCAGTTCTCTACAGGCGTCTGTGTATCCAAATCAAAAGTCCTCCTGGTTAGAGTCTCTGTTATCCGAGTTCTTCCATCTTGACTGCATCTTTCGGGAATGTAAACAAAGAAGCGCCGGCTGTGTACTGTTGTGGCTGACTACGTTCGAAAAATACGTCCATTTCGCACCGACAACTTTCTTCTTTGCTTGCTTGGCTTCCTTCTCCATAATGCAATGAACATGATTGAAACAGATTCACGAACACAGATGTCCAGAATACTGTGGAATTATGAAATGAAAACAGAGCTTTTTCATATTGGCTTCAATGTGGAAGGCATACCCGTGTTCGTCGGGCTACGTCACGCGCATACGTCATCCTCAGAGGCGTTTCGAACCGGAAGTTTAGCGGCAAATTTAAAATGTCACTTTATAAGTTAACCCGGCCGTATTGGCATGTGTTATAATGTTAAGATTTCATCATTGATATATAAACTATCAGACTGCGTGGTCGGTAGTAGTGGGTTTCAGTAGGCCTTTAAATGTAACTTAGATATTGGGTTTTCACTATGTAAAGCGCTTTGAGTCACTAGAGAAAAGCGCTATATAAATATAATTCACTTCACTTCATATATATAGTACAGTAATGAAAACACAGTTTTACTAACCGTACTTGCTGCTTACTTAAAAAAAAAAAAACACTTACTTTTCACTATTTGAGTAGCTTTTGTTCTGCCATTTGAGTACTGGCGAGCGATCTCTGAATCCGGGAACATATCCTTCACGGATTAGTTGAAAATATCCGCAAATGAGAACGGAATGTTGCTTGCAAGGTGGCCCATAATACTGCGTTGCCGACGCCTTCATGCTTCTCTGACCGTTCATGGGTGACTATATCCATTCGGCCACCGTGTTATGGGTTATAGATAAACCTATGGATAACGGAGACAAATATAATAGTCTCCTTTTCAGGTGAGAGAGGACGCTAAAGGCAGCTCCAATGTGTGTCTATCCCTTTTCCCGGCAAAACTCGAACACCCATATTCTATTAACAACGTCACTTCCCTATCTCTCCCGGAAGTCCCGCCCCCCAGCCACAGTCATTGGCTAACACCCCGTAGCCAGCCGCTACAGTATTAACGTGGCTGGAATAAACACACGCTGTGAAATAGCTCCATGCCTGCCTACTTTATGGGTTATAGATAAACCTATGGATAACGGAGACAAATATAATAGTCTCCTTTTCAGTTGAGAGACGACGCTAAAGGCAGTGCCTTTAAGGCACGCCCCCAATATAGTTGTCCGGCCGGAAATCGGGAGATTTTCGGGAGAATGGTTGTCCCGGGAGATTTTCGGGAGAGGCACTGAAATTCGGGAGTCTCCCGGAAAATTCGGGAGGGTTGGCAAGTAGGGTTGGGTATCGAGTATCGATTGGAACCGGGACTAACTTTCCGATTCTCCCGGTATCGTTCAAAAGTTTAAATTTCGATTCCTATTTTCGATACCCAGTCCGCCGACTGGAAAAAAAAAAAAGAAAAAAAAAAGTCCGCCGAACCGGAAGAAGAAGCCGCTGAGCACCAACGAAGAAGCGCCCACAGCCGGAAGTGTTAGCATAGCCGAGCGAGTCAGTCAAGCTCAAGCATGGATAGCGGGCGTCGGCGGTCGAAAGTGTGGCTTTACTTTACAAAAAAAAAATGCAGAAACCGCGAAATAACAGAGCTCCATGTCCATCAAGAAACGAGTGGAGAGAGAGCTGCAGATGTACCAGGACGTTCCACCGATACTTATGTCTGACGACCCTGCTGCATGGTGGTGGAACCAACAAAAGACTTATCCTTTGCTGTCAGATCGCGCTTTCTCCTATTTATGCGTTCAAGCTTCTTCCACACCCAGCGAACGTGTATTTTCCACAGCAGGAGACACTATCTGTCCAGAACGCTCACGCATCCTGCCTGAGAAGGCGGATATGGTCATTTTCGTAAACAAGAACTGTCTCTGATTTTATACTGTACCTGCTGCTAATCTGGACTGGGTTTTGCAAGTTGTTTCTTATTGTTTATTTGCTTTCCTGCACCAGGTTAGCCCATCAGTGGGAGCACTGTAACATTTTTAAGTACCTGCAGCATCATACACTTGTGTGTGTAAATGTGTTTTCATGAGGTTTTCAAAAATAAAGCTCTCTTGAGGAAAGTGTACCCCTGGGAAAATGTATTCATAATTTATAATATTTATATTCAAATTCATAGATTTGATATTTATATTCTAGTTGAAAACAGCCCTGTGAGGAATTTATAGTAAAGTTCATAAAAAGTTAATAGAATTAAAATTGATGGAGAATGTCAGACTATTTCATTCAGAAAGACTGTAGGTTAGCTAGCTCATTTAAAATATCCTAAACTTTTTTTTGACCCTGCCTCTTAAAAGAATCGGGATTGAGAATCGCCAGGAATCGGAATCGAAACAAAGAACCGGAATCGGAATCGTTCGAATTCAAACGATACCCAACCCTATTGGCAAGTATGGCTCCAGCACCCCAGCGACCCCGAACGGGACAAGCGGTAAAAAATGGATGGATGGATGGAGTCCTCATACCGGGAAAGCAGTATTTGTGATCGATAAAACGGTGAATCAAAATGTAAGAAATTGTACCGGAAAGTGCATTATTTGTAGTCGACCAAAAATGTATAAATAATTTGACTTGGCAAATATGAACAAAACATAATCGGTGAGAAAAAAATATATAAAAATTCCGCGTGCGGGGGGACCACGGACTTCCGGAATTTCGCGTCCTTTCTGATTTCAATGCATAAAAAGACACAAAAAGTGCATTAACGCCAACACTGGAGTCTTGTGTCTTATGCAGAGAACCTTGTTCAATTCATAAAAAATACAAAAAAACGTTTAAATTGCAAAATGTGTTTAAAGCAGAAAATGTGTTTAGACTTTTGGAGGCGAGGTGCTTTTGCTCTCTGTGTGTCAGTTTAAATAATTGTGCTGTGTACCGTATTTTTCGGACTATAAGTCGCTCCGGAGTATACGTCGCACCGGCCGAAAATGCACAATAAAGGAAAAAAACATATATACGTCGCACTGGAGTATAAGTCGCATTTTTGGGGGAAATTTATTTGATAAAATCCAACACCAAGAATAGACATTTGAAAGGCAATTTAAAATAAATAAAGAATAGTGAACAACAGGCTGAATAAGTGTACGCCATATGACGCATAAATAACCAACTGAGAACGTGCCTGGTATGTTAACGTAACACATCATGGCAAGAGTCATTCAAATAACTACAACATATAGAACATGCTATACGTTTACCAAACAATCTGTCACTCCCGATCGCTAAATCCAATGAAATCTTCCTCCCCGGAATCGCCTCTGGTATGTCCTTTCTTTCTGCTGCTCGATTGCCGTTCACTACGTCCAGCTTGTAATCTGCAGTATATGATTTCCTTTTCGGTGCCATTTTAGTTCAGCCCTTCTCAGTTGTTTTAAGTTACCGCCAATGTTGATGTGATCCATTTTAATAGCTACGGCAGTAGCATATAGCACACACCTGGGCATTCTGCGGCCCTTTGTGCGTCCCTGTCCGGCCCGAGTGAGGCCAATCATAAATTACAAAATAAATTTTAAAAAGTATCTATGTCGGGTGTGCAATACAACGGTGCTGCTTTTGCTTTGAAAAGTGTTATTTGTATTACTTCCGTGTGGACGTATGCGCATGCGTGATTGTGAGAGAATTCTGTGAACAGCTGCAATCACAAATTACAAAATAAAGTTGAAAAAACATCTATGTCGTGCGCGCAATACAACTGTGCTGCTTTTATTTTGAAAAGTTTTATTTATGGGCGTATGTCCGTGTGTAACCTGTGAGTGAAGGTGCACAGCGACAAGTGATGCACGGTTTACACCCGAGACGCTAAAAAGAGAAAAGTTGATGACGAATGCCGTGTTTTCAACAAGACATGGACTGCCAAGCAACGTTCCCTCTAAGGTGCGCGCCTGCGCAATTGCGCACTGCTCAAGCGTCGTCTGCGCACAGCAAATATATGCCGCGCACCAAATCAAATCCCATCTGAATTCTAAACAAAATAAACACATTTATTCTGTGTAATTTTGCAATGCAACTTTGAGTGACAGTGACAACAAGCGGCCCTAATGGTGTTCGTTAACACCGTTCAATTATTGTAACGTCTATCGAGATGCTTCGAGGACAGGGATTATATCGATCATTTTATTGAGCAAAACTGTTTATATTCGGCCATAACCACACCAAAAACATGAGTAAAACACTTCTATCTCGAAAAACTAGTCATTTTCTGCCGTACAAACCAGGCCAAAACCAACTTGTCATCTGTCACCAACACGCATACCACTAAACCACTGGTGCGTTTATGGCCACACAAAAAGTCGGACAACTCAAACACCACACAAAGTCATACGTGTGCTTATTTTACTGTCATTTATTATTAATGTTAATTTATTTATATTACTCATGGAATGCTGTTACTAGAAAAAGTTACAGGAATGCACACTTCATCCTATGCTTACATTTCATTGTGCAACATGAGGATGTTTAAGGGGAACTAAATGTGATCTCTGAAAGGGGTACAAATTATTTCCAAAGCAGTGCTTTTGGTATAAAGTTAAGTTAAGTTAAATGAAAGTATTATTATTATTACTATTATTTTTATTATCATTATTATTAATTTTACGGTTTATATCAAAAATAATATTGAGCAAAATTTAATTGAAATATTGTCGATGTGGCCCTCCAGCAGTGCTCGGGTTGCTCATGCGGCCCCCGGTAAAAATTAATTGCCCACCCCTGATATAGCATATAGCAGTTAGCATCCCATGACTCACAATGCACTTCTGCCATGACCGTCCCCCGCCGAATTCTTATTGGTTGACGTGTGAGTGACGATTGCTGACGTGTGTATGACGATTGCTGCCATAAATAATATTATTTTATATTTTACGGTAATGTGTTAATAATTTCACACATAAATCGCTCCGGAGTATATGTCGTACCCACGGCCAAACTATGAAAAAAACTGCGACTTATAATCCGAAAAATACGGTATATCATTTTAGTGTGTTAGCAATTGGGGGGGGGGGGATAGAATTATCACTGGAACACATCACTTTGACACTTTAATAGGCACACAAGCATCACAGTAATACATATTTTTAATTTTCCTGAGGGACCTCTCCTGAAGGAATCAATAAAGTACTATCTATCTATTTAGTCTGTCCAACACATATAATTGCCATAATTATATGCTTCAACAGGAGTCATATATATAGTTAGCAGTTAGTTTGTATCATTTACACTCATAAACACATTAAACAGTTATTTAGTCAAGTACAACGATCGCCACGACGGACGAGTCCGCCATTTTAGGTACACGACGAGAAACACGTCACTTAAACAAGCCTATTAACTTGTTCACTCACTCATTTGTCCGACATATTTTACATTCAAATGCATTTATAATCCATTAATACTGTTGCATTTTACGTGTATATTGTTTGAAACTTCTCTTACCTGCAAAAACCGGAGAATATAGCTTAAGAGGCGCAGCAGTGTGTGGCTTGTATACTTCTTTATTATGGTACTGATTACTTCTTCTGCGTGGACTTTTGTTCAGCTACTGGTGCACACAGTGTAGACGGCCCTCTGCTGGCCAAAACCTATACTCAATTATATTGATAAGAAAAAGTACTTCTTATAGTAGGAAATAATAAATTATATTTTATAAGGAATACAAAGGGTGCGACTATTTTCTGTTTATTTTTGTGTCTTAATCTATGATATTAATATATATGATAATAATACATCCACAAATATATCTTGTGTCGACCAAACACATATTATAAAACAGAATTTGAGTAATTATTTTTTTGTTAAAATATATCAAAATCGAAATTGTTATTCTCACCTCCATCCTGAGTAATTATAAAACACAGTTTGTGATTTGCAAAATCTTTATTCTATTTGTGAAAATGCAATAAAGACACATTTAACCCTTTTATTAGCATGTAGACCACATTAATCCAGGTCCAGATCACAAACCGTTTAACATAAACCTTTTAAATCTGGACCTGGATTAAACTATAGAACATGAAGATTAAAGGCCTACTGAAATGAGATGTTCTTATTTAAACGGGGATGGCAGGTCCATTCTATGTGTCATACTTGATCATTTCGCGATATTGCCATATTTTTGCTGAAAAGAATTTAGTAGAGAACATTGACGATAAAGTTCGCAACTTTTGGTCGCGGATAAAAAAGCTTTGCCTGACGTCACAGGTTGTGGAGCTCCTCACATCTGCACATTGTTTACAATCATGGCCACAAGCAGCGAGAGCGATTCGGACCGAGAAAGCGACGATTTCTCCATTAATTTGAGCGAGGATGAAAAATTTGTGGATGAGGAAAGTGAGAGTGAAGGACTAGAGGGTAGTGGAAGCGATTCAGATAGGGAAGATGCTGTGAGAGGCGGGTGGGACCTGATATTCAGCTGGGAATGACTAAAACAGTAAATAAACACAAGACATATATATGCTCTATCAGCCACAACACAACCAGGCTTATATTTAATATGCCACAAATTAATCCCGCATAACAAACACCTCCCCCCTCCCGTCCATATAACCCGCCAATACGAATCAAACACCCGCACAACACACTCAATCCCACAACCCAAAGTACCGTTCACCTCCGCAAAGTTCATACAGCACATATATTTCCCCAAAGTTACGTACGTGACATGCACATAGCTGCACGCACGTACGGGAAAGCGTTCAAATGTTTGGAAGCCGCAGCTGCGTACTCACGGTACCGCGTATCCAACTCAAAGTCCTCCTGGTAAGAGTCTCTGTTGTCCCAGTTCACCACAGGCCAATGGTAAAGCTTGACTGTCATCGTTCGGGAATGTAAACAATGAAACATTGGCTACGTGTTTGTGTTGCTGCAGCCGGCCACTAATGCACTGCTTCCCACCTACAGCTTTCTTCTTTGCTAACTCCATTGTTCATTAAACAAATTGCAAAAGATTCACCAACACAGATGTCCAGAATACTGTGGAATTATGCGATGAAAACAGACGACTTAATAGCTGGCCACAATGGTGTCCCAAAATGTCCGCTACAATCCGTGACATCACGCACAAACGTCATCATACCGAGACGTTTTCAGAAGGATGTTTCGCGGGAAATTTAAAATTGCACTTTACTAATCTAACCCGGCCGTATTGGCATGTGTTGCAATGTTAAGATTTCATCATTGATATATAAACTATCAGACTGCGTGGTCGGTAGTAGTGGGTTTCAGTAGGCCTTTAATGAAAACAGTTTTTTAATTGTGAAACTTTTATTGTATTGGAAAAATGCAATAAAGACATATTACCCCGAAAGGGACAAGCGGTAGTAATTGGATGGATGGATAAAAAAAATGTTTTTAAATCAAAGACATCAGTGATTCTCAAACGATGGTACGTGTACAACTAGTCAGAGTCGTGTTAAAAGAGAGTATGGACCACTTAGTCTCCGTGACTACAGGGCGCCATGACTGCTACTATCTTTGAGCTGATGCTATGTGCTTCTGATAGGAAATACAGTAATAAAATATATTTTATAAGGAATACAATGGGGGCGACTATTTTCTGTGTATTTGTTGTCTTAATCTATATTAATATATGTGATATTAATCTATCCACAAATATTCTTGTGTCGACCAAACAGATATTATAAAACACAATATGAGTAATTATTTTTTTTGTTAAAATATATCAAAATCGAAATTGATAAGAGGTAAAATCTTCTAAATTTCACCTGAAACCTCGGACATTTAAAGCTGTTTTACCATTGCATTATTATCTCACCTGCACCCTGAGTAATTATATAACACAGTTTGTGATTTGCAAAATCTTTATTCTTTTTGTGAAAATGCAATAAAGACACATTTGACCCTTTTATTAGCATGTAGACCACATTAATCCAGGTCCAGATAACAAACCGTTTAACATAAACCTTTTAAATCTGGACCTGGATTAAACTATAGAACATGAAGAATTATGAAAACACAGTTTTTGATTTGTGAAACTTTTAGTGTATTTGTAAAAATGCAATGAAGACATATTAAAACATTTTCTTAATTATGGACACCAGTGATTATCAAACGGTGGTACATGTACAACTACTCAGAGCCGTGTTTAAAGAGAGTATGGACCACTTAGTCTCCATGACTACAGGGCGCCATGACTGCTACTAACTTTGAGCTGATGCTATGTGCTTGCGGCGCTTCCCTGTTAGTTTTTCGATGTGTAAAAATGCCCTGTTGTGCTGCTCCACCCGCGAGAATTGTGGAAATCGTTTACATCGCTTTTCCCACAACCCCGAAACAAGACAAGTATGGGAAGTGAAGGTTCACAATTAATTAATTAATTTAAGAGATGGTTTGACAAAAACAGACTATCTTTCAATCTCGGTAAAACTAAAATAATGCTATTCAGAAACAGCAGACAATAAGACATTGAATGAGTAAAAGAAACCAAATTGTTGGTGTATTATTAATAAAGTGAAAATCTCATAAAAAGTGGAAATAAATATGTCAATAATGAATAGAAGTTACTCAATATTCTCTACTGCTCGCCAGTGTTACCGTATCTGAGTTATTGTGCAGAAATATGGGGAAATAAGTACAAAAGTACACAGATTCATTTCGCATGTTACAAAAAAGAAAGATTAGTTAGAATAATACATAATGAGTGATACATACAGTGATTAGAAATACATTGGAGGCAGCCACAACAGTGGACATACCGTATTTTCCGGACTATAAGGCTCACTTAAAATATTATTTTTTCTCAAAACTCGACAGTGCGCCTAATATACGAAATAATTCTGGTTTTGCTTACCGACCTCAAAGCTATTTTATTAGGTACATGGTGAAATGATAAGAGTGATTAGTAGATGGCAGTCAAACATAAAATATACGTGTAGACTGCAATATGACTCAAGTAAACAACACCAACATTTCATATGTTCCATTGAAAATATAGAACATTACACACGGCGCTCAAAAATCTATCAAAATATACAAGTACGACTTTGGTGAGCTATGAAACCGCACCGCTTGATGGATTGTACTGTGTTATTATGGTGTGTGTTTAGACATATTATCTGGTGTTTTGTTTCGCAATATTAGGCAAGAGCAACTTTTCTTACCTTCTGGTACCTGCTGATCTGTATTTGGGATCTGCATAAGTTCTGAAAAATTGCGCCAGTCCGCCTTTGTAGTCCGTGCTGACACCGTAGTCGATAAGCTTCTTCTTTTTCTCTATCTTCTTGTTATGGGACATTCATCCTCCGCTGTTGCCATTTCTAATATAAAGTAGTGTAAAGTTCTTACTTATATCTGCCATGAAAGAGCTAAAACATACCGGCATAGTGAATTTACATTATTCACCCAAGGAACTTTAGCTATTAGAGTTCCGGTCGGACGGTTTTTCACGGGACACATTGTTATTGCACTAGTGAGCCACGGATGAGGACATGCTGCTCTGTTATTGATTTAAGTAAAGTCTGAATGTCATTAAAACAGTTAGCTCCATCTTTTGAAACTTCTTTCATTCCCGTCCTTGCACGCTACACCGCTACAACAAAGATGACGGGGAGAAGACGCTGCCGTAGGTGAGGCACATAAATAAGACCGCCCACAAAACGGCGCAACCTCAACCGACTGTCAGAAAGCGGCTTGAAGATGGTCAGTAAAACATAATCTATGCAATATTTTGACCAAAATGATACCCTCACGAAATAAAAGCATGTTTTATTGTAAGTTTATGCACTTGAATTTGTTAAAAACTATATAGAGACGTATTATTTTGGTTTATTTCGTCAAAAAAACGTCAGAACGATAGCAATTGCATGCATCCAGGCACAGCCGCACACGTCCTTGGTAGAAAAGATGGCACCTGTTGTTTAGTTGGCCGTACTCTCTGTATACACGACTCTGGCTAGTGGTACACGTATCACGGTTTGATAATCACTGGTACATACCATCAATCTGCCGGGAACTGCAGATACGAATCAGCCTTTGGCTACATTCGGACACATTTACATTTTTTATGTTCATTCGTGTGCATTGTCCCATGTAACAAATATATAACAAATATAACAGGCGGTGACTTTCTCTCAGAAGTTTTATTACACATCTTTAAACAAGTTTCTTGGTGTCTAGTGGTGAAAGTTAATGAATTAAATTATTTAATGTTTCTGTGCAGCTAATTAGCAAATGTGTTACAGACCGGTACTGGGTCGAGGTCCAGATCAAAAAACACTTTACCTGCACTTTTCAATTATGGACTAGATCAGGGGTGTCAAACTCATTTTAGCTCAGGGGCCGCATGGAGGAAAATCTGTGCACACGCGGGGCGGACTATTAAAATCATGGCATTAAAACTAAAAAATGAAGACAACTTCAGATGGTTTTCATTGTCTTACTTTGGCCAAAAATAGAACAAACACATTTTGAAAATATTACAATAAAAATATAGAAAAAAATACCAGCAGCGGTAAAGTTTAGATCCAAATTTACATATGTATAAAAATGTGTTTTCTTTTGTATTATTTTTTTTAATGAATTAACTTTTATGACAACCTTTTTCCAAAACACAAAATAGAATGTGAGATATAACAGGATAAGGCATACATTTAACATTTGTTTTCAGAACGGTTACAAAAAAGTGGGACCCCAAAAATTTACTGTGGGACCCCATTTTGTAAATTCCTAGCTCCAACACTGATGGAGTATCGGTGCGTGCAAAACAGCAGCAGGCGGCTGTGGCCTGCGGGCCGGTTCTAATACTAATCAAACATCATCATCACCATAGATAATTCATTCGGGCCTTGACTTTGACACCTAGAGACGAGATTATCCCAAAGACCCTAAATATGAACAAAAACTGTTTGTGATTTGTGAAACCTTTATTTACCGATGCACTCCCATTGTTTTAATTAAAACTTTTTTCTGATTCTTATCGGTTATTTGTTACACCCCAAATAATTATTCATTTTAAAAATATACATATTTTAACAACATACATGTTTTGTCAAACCACCAATGCTAACATGAGGTAGTTGGTGGGGGTATTGTTATATTTTCTAGCTCGGAAATGTAACTTTGAGCAAGTTGCAAACACTTAAACGTACAAACACAAGTGCATAGTGTGCCACATGGGCGGAAGTGGGGATTCTTTCAAAATAAGATACACGTAAGACAAAAAAGTAAAATAGCTTTATTATTTATTTGTGGTCCGGTACTGGGTCTGGGACTGGAGGTTGGGAACCCATTGCAACCAAAGACATCGTTGTCATACGTACAATAATTATCATAACTGTACATTATCCTATTTGTACGATGTAGAATAATTCCAACAATCTCAAACATATATACATGCTATTAGCAAACACATTCTGCACTGCACAGGATGTTGTGCAATTTTTCACTTGCCTCTTTACAACCAGGTGGTGGCGCTGTCGTGCCAGTGGCAGCTGTTTCCCAACAATGTAGTTTATGTAAAAGTAAAGTGAATTATTGTTATAACTGTACCGTTTATGGTCTGTGATAATATGTTCAGTTTCAGTTTATTTCGAACATGCATACGATACAATGTAATTCATCACATATTTTACAGTTGTTTCATTGCGGCACGTCCGAAAAGGAGTAGGAAGAAGCTGAGTTTATTTAATCCTACCCCTTTTCATACCATAGCAATTTTATCCTATTTCTTTGTTCTCTGTAACAGAACAGTGAACAAATAAATAAATGATATACCATAGTAAGTTAACACATATTAAATACATAAATAATCTTTGTCTCAATAAAAGACAATTTAAAATTAAAAAACGGTTCAAGATGTTTATCATAATTCTTGTTCTGTGTACTTTGTGAACACTTGTAGTTTGAACAGTCTCTTAAACTGAATCATATTGGTGCTTTGTTTGATTTCTTTGGTTAATCCGTTCCATAATTTAATTCCACATACTGATATGCTAAAGGTTTTAAGTGTTGTACGCGCATACAAATGTTTTAAATGAGATTTTCCACTAAGGTTATATTTCTCCTCTTTTGTTTCGAAGAATTGTTGTACATTCTTGGGTAGCAGGTTGCTTTGTAAATAATTTTAGCTGTTTACAAATGCACCAAATCGTTGAATTTCAATATTTGTGATTCAATAAATAAGGGTTGGTATGTTCTCTATATCCAACATTATGTATTATTCTAACTGATCTTTTTTGTAACACCGTTAGTGAATGAAGTGCACATTTGTAGTAATTTCCCCATATTTAGGATAGGACTTTATTGTCATTGCACAAGTACAACGAAACTATTTCTACACAATAACTCAGATATGGCAACACTAGAGAGTAGTAAAGAATATGAAGGATATTGGATGGATATTCATTACTGTTGTAATCATAATATGGTATTGTGAATAAACTTGAAACTAAAAAAAAAAAACTAAAAAAAAAAGGGATTTTTGGTCTAGAACATGTTTTGCTTTGTTCATTATTGACGTGTTTCTTGCTACTTTATGTTGTATATTTTTTACATGAGATTTGCAGTATCATCTACTATTAAACCAAAAATGTGTTTTCTTTTACCCTTTCAATATTTACTCTGTCTATTTGTAATTGTGTTTGACTTTCTCTTCTACTGTTACCAAATAGCATTGTTTTAGTTTTTACTGAGATTCAAAGATAGTCTGTTTTTGTCAAACCATCTTTTTAATGTGTTAATTTTTTGTTATTATTTGTATTAGCTTCTGTGTGTTCACTCCTGAACAAAATGCTGTTGTGTCATCTGTGAATAATACTAACTTTAAGTCCTTCGTAACTTTACAAATGTCCTTTTATATAGAGATTGAACAATTTTGGTCCGAGTATTGATCCCTGAGGTACGCCACAAAATATCTTTAGCTCTATGGAAGTTTGTTTGCCTATCTTCACGTATTGCTTCCTGTTGGTTAAAAAGCTTCTAATCCAGTTCAATACCAACCCTCTGATTCCATACTGTTCTAATTTGTTTATTCAGATATTATGATTAATTGTGTCAAATGCTTTTGTTAAATCCATAAACACTGCAGCAGCACATTTTTTAATATATATTGCATTTTTTATCTCTTCCGTTATTTCGATTAATGCCATTGGTGTTGAGATGTTGGCTCTGTATCTGTATTGGTTGTATGTGAGTGTTTGGTTTTTATTTATGAATTTGTCTAATCTGTTGTTAAACAGTTTTTCAATAATTTTCGAAATTTGTGGAAGTAGAGAAACAGGTCTGTAGTTTACAAACTGGTGATTGTCACCAGTCTTATAAATCGGTACGACTTTTGCTATTTTCATTTTATCTCGGAATTTGCCTGTTTGAAATGATAGGTTGCTGATATATATTAAAGGTTCTGAAATCTCTTCAATAACCTTTTTTTATCGTTTCCATATCAATTTCGTAGCAATCCCTTGAGGTCTTGGATCTACCTTTTTTCACAATGTTGATTATTTCCTCTTTCGTCACTCCTTCTAGGAACATAGAATTGGGGTTTCTATCTATGGTGTCATTCAAGTCCTCAACTGACTCGGGATCTGGAATCTTTTCCTCCAGATTTGGTCCTATGTTCACAAAGTACTTAATGAAGCTTTTAACTACTTTGTTCATACTGTCATTATTTTAAATTTCCATATAAAAAGTATTTAGGATAGTCCTTTTTAGCACCATTTTTAATAATGCTATTTAGGATGCCCCATGTTGCTCTCATATTGTTTTTGTTCTGGTCCAATAATTGACTGTAATATTATTTTCTACATGTTCGTAGTGTGCCAGTTAGCTCGTTCTTATACGTTTTGTACTTGTTTTCTGCTTCTGTAGATCTTTGTGTCATAAATGTTCTGTATTCGTCTTTTTGCAAGCATTTTTCAGTCCTTTTGTCATCCATGGTTGATTGGTTTTCTTTTGCTTTTTACTAAGTTGTTTCAATGGACAGTGTTTGTCATAAAGCATCTCGAATGTATTAGAAAAAATACCATGTGCCTCATCTACATCATTTGCACTGTAGACATTGTCCCAACTCTGTTTTCTTAGATCATTTTTGAAAGCTGTCATAATTTGTTCTGTCCATTTTCTTCCAAGTCTTTTTGTCATCCATGTTCCTCTTCTTGTAGTTTCAGTCGTAGATTATGAAAACTGGCAGATGATCACTGATGTCGGATATTAGCAGGCCACTTGTGGTATTGTTATCAAAATCATTAGTAAAAATATTATCAAGTGTGGCGCTGTGTCCTGAGATTCTGCTTGGCATTGTGATTTTAGGATATAAACTCAGGCTATACATTGTGTCTATAAAGTCATTTATAGGCTGTGGTTTGTTAGGGTTCAAAAGGTCAATTTTGAAGTCTCACATGAGGTTATTTTTTGACTGATTTCGGTAAAAGTTTCCTTAATCCAGTTCTCAAACGTGTCAATGTTTGACTTCGGTCATCTATATATACAACTGATCAGTACGTTATTGCTTTTTTCATGACATATTTCAATGGTGATACATTCTAAGATATTATCAATAGCTAGTGACATATTTTTTACCACTTTGTAGTTTAGGTTCTTCATCGCGTACACAGCTACTCCCCTTTCCGTTCTTGTTGATTCTGTTGATATGATTTAGTTTATATCCTTCTAGGTCAAAATCCATATCTTTTTTAGCATCCATCCATGTTTCTTAGATAGCGATAATTTTGAAGGGTTCGTTGAATTGTTCCAAAAAATGCTTCACATTGTTGCAGTTAGCATACAAACTTCTGCTGTTTAAATGAACAATTGACAGTTTGTTGTCTATTTTCATGTTTGCGTTATATTGTTCGTCTGAAAAATAAAAACAATTATTCCTGGTGTGAAAGAAAACATTTGTATCTGGATGTATATCCTTATCGAATTCCAGACTATTGTAATCTATGCTGAATGTTTTCAGTTCCATACTTTCCTATTCTCCAATCATTTGTGTTGCTCTCTGAATGTCTATAATTGTACATGAATGTGCACCTGAGTGAAGATCATCTTGTTCGGTAATCCCTTGGAGCGTTGTCATTTTGTAGTCCAATGACAATGTTTGTTTTCCGTCAGACTCCACTATCGTCGTTGTTGTTGTTGTAGTTGCTGGGCGTTCTGATATTCATCCAAATCCTTGATTTCATTGACAACTACAACTCTTGCTTCTGGGCCCCCATTCAGCTTTATGTAGATTTTGCAATTGGTGCTCCAAGTTCCCTGAATTTTCCCTTAGTGAGGTGTTTGTTCATTTGTGCCCTTCAGCTTTTTTCCTTGTGTCAGCAATGCCATTTTGGATTTCCTGTTGGCGAGCTTAACGTGGTGTTGTTGCGTCTTCTGTTCAGTGGAATGCACGAATCAATCGTGTTAATATCTACATCAATTCCCTTTGATTGCAGAAAGTTGACCACATGTTGCTCCATTGAAGTAGTGTCCATGTTATCTGGTTCTCTTCTGTTGTCAACTGCTCTTGCATAGGATTGAGGATTGATGCGTAGCCCTGCAATGATGATATCATTCTGTCTGATGATGTCATTCTGTATGTCATTTTAATGTAGCAAATGGTCTTGAGCAATGTTCCTTATAAGGTGCTTGAAAGTGTGACGAGGAAACGCTTTGCATTGTGGGTCTTGCTGCACTCTGAATAGCTTATTTACATGGCTGAACACAAGACTCTTTGCTTAAGTTTTGTTTTGTTTCTTTAACAAGTTCAAAACATGGCGCGCATGTTCGGCATCATTAATTGGCACAATCATGGTCATGATTGCTTCAAGAAAAAAAAATTATTTTATTTAATTTAATTTATATATATATATATATATATATATATATATATATATATATATATATATATATATATATATATATATATATATATATATATATATATATATATATATATATATATATATATATATATATATGTATATGTATATATATATATATATATATATATATATATATATATATATATATATATATATATATATATATATATATATATATATATATATATATATATATATATATATATATATATTTTTTTTTTTTTTTTTTTTTTTTCCAGTTTTACACGAGGACCACTTTATTTTGTTTGTTTTCCAAAACTCCGCTCCACCACAACGTGTCACCACTTCCGCTCTTAGCGCCTTCAGAATAAGAGCTCAAGGCATACACTGTATCACAAAGCTTATAACAGGAACTTAACATCACAAAGAGTCAAGTCCATAAAAATAGGTTACATTAGCATGCTAACATTAGTTTCCATTTAATTTTGTACGTATACACCTCAGTCATATTTTGGTACTTGATACATGCTAACGTTAGCAGGCTAGCATTTATAAACAATTTTATTAGGTACACACCTCTGAGTATTATATTTTTTTGATATAGTTATAGTTAGCATTTCAGCATGCTAACATTTGCGTGCTAGATATTTTTTTATTTTATTTTTTTCATTTTATTTTTATTGACATCCAGCATCAGACATTCCTATCCATTACATCATATTCACATAAATCATATATCTATTGTCTGCCCTAAATGTCAAAATATTTTAGTTTATATCCCATCCATACCACCCCCCACCCCCCAAAAAAGAAAGAAACAACAAAAAAAACAAAGTAATATCTACAAATACATAGATTAAATTAAATAAACAGAAAAAAAGGAAATAATAATACATTAATAATAATAAAAATCAGAAATAAATAAAATATAAACAGATACATATATACAGTATATATATATATATATATATATATATATATATATATATATATATATATATATATATATATATATATATATATATATATATACACACATACATACACACACATACATACACACACATACATACATATAAATATATATTTACATACATACATATACACATACAGGGAGTAATGCTTTTTTTTTTTTTTTGAAGTACAATCACTAATTCGAAAAATTAAAGGGAAAAAAAAAAGATTTTTAACCCTCTCATCCAGCATGAAAGCAAAGCCGGCGGCCGTGCCAGCAACTTGAGGGTTCTAGGTTCGATCCCCGCCATCCTAATCACAGCTGTTGTGCTGCTCCCAGTGCTACCCACACTGGTTTAAATGTAACTTAGATCAGTGTTTTTCAACCTTTTTTGAGCCAAGGCACGTTTTCTTCATTGGAAAAATCCAGAGGCTCACCACTAGCAGAAAACTTTAAAAAATGAAACTCAGCAGTAAAAAGTCGTTTTCGCAATTGCTGGATAAACATTCACACCATAACCAACCATGCATCACCATAGCTCGTCTCAAAGTAGGTGTACTGTCACGACCAGTCACATCACATTGAGTGTTTTGGTGTTTTCCTGTGTGTAGTGTTTCCTATTTTGTTGTTGATTGTCATGTCATGTACGGATGTACTTTGTGGACGCCGTCTGCTGCTCCACACGCGGTAAGTTTTTGCTGTCGTCCAGCATTGTTTTTGTTCACTTTGCAGCCAGTTCAGTTTTATATTCGTTTTGCATAGCCATCCCTAAGCTTCAATGCCTTTTCTTAGCGGCACTTGCCTTTTGTTTATTTTTGGTTTAAGCATTAGATACCTTTTTACCTGCACGCTGCCTCCCGCTGTCATCCGCATATTGTGATCACGACAACCCATGTTCCCGACATCTACAAATCAATTAGCTACCTGCTGCCACCTACTGATATGGAAGAGTATTACACGGTTGCTCCGCCGCGCTTTAGACAGCACAGACACTCAACAACGGCACATTATTTGCGGATTATAATTACTGGTTTGCAAAAAATGTTTTTAACTCAATTAGGTGAAATGACATCATCTCCCACGGCACACTAGACAATATCTCACGGCACACGCCGCGGCACAGTGGTTGAAAAACACTGACTTAGATAATGGGTTTCACTATGTAATGTGTTTTGAGTCACTAGAGAAAAGTGCTATATAAATATAATTCACTTCATGAAGCTAATAAAGAAAAGGTAATTAGTATACCGGTACTAATAAAGTACTAAATAACAAAAATGAAATAAAAACAGTACTATACTACCTCTGAAAAATATTTTGTTCTCTCTTTTTTTTTAACGGGAATGACATTGCTGGTTTTATGAGCAGAGGAGCATGTTTGGCAGCGCACACGCCCAGAGTACTTACAAGCAGACACAGTGTGTAGACAGTAAGAAAGAATGGACGCATTTTGGCTTAAAAACTAACCGTAAAGACGAAGCTTTAAACATTAAAGTGCTGCTCTCCAGAGGTTCTTTAAAACATAACGCCCATCCCCAATCGGCAGTGTTTTAGCTACTTCTAAATCACTAATCCTCGCCTCCATGGCGACAAATAAAAGTATGTTTCTTACAAGTATCATTATCACTGCAGGACGAGGAATTGCTAAACATGCTTCACTACACACCGTAGGATACAATAGCGCTAACACCAAGCTGGCACTCCTGAATGTAAACAAATGCCATGGCTGGATCTACATTTGACATCCATTGTAATGATACCAAGTACAAGAGCCGTATCTCATTGGTACTACAATGATTACATCGATATATTTTATCGTCACAAAAGCCATCCATCCATTTATTTTATTTTATTTTTTAAATTCATAATATATTTATAAACTCAGGAAATACGTCCCTGGACACATGAGGACTTCAATTATGACCAATGGATGATCCTGTAACTACTTGGTATCGAATCGATACCCAAATTTGTGCTATAATCCAAAACTAATGTCAAGCATCCAAACAACAGAAGAATAAGTGATTATTACATTTTAACAGAAGTAGTAGATGGAACATGTTAAAGGGGAACTGCCCTTTTTTTGGAATGTTGCCTATCGTTCACAATCATTACGAAAGACATGATGACTGATGGATTTTTTTTAAAGCATTCTAAATAGGATGTTTTTTGCCGATATCCGATATTGTCCAACTCTTTAATTACAGATACCGATATATACAGTCGTGGAATTAACACATTATTATGCCTAATTTGGACAACCAGGTATGGTGAAGATAAGGTCCTTTTTTTTTAAAAATTAATAAAATAAAATAAGATAAATCAATTTAAAACATTTTCTTGAATAAAAAAGAAAGTAAAACAATATAAAAACAGTTACATAGAAACTAGTAATTAATGAAAATGAGTAAAATTAACTTTTAAAGGTTAGTACTAGTGGACCAGCAGCCCGCACAATCATGTGTGCTTACGGACTGTATCCCTTGCAGACTGTATTGATCTATATTGATATATAATGTAGGAACCAGAATATTAATAACAGAAAGAAACAACCCTTTTGTGTGAATGAGTGTGAATGAGTGTAAATGGGGGAGGGAGGTTTTTTGGGTTGGTGCACTAATTGTAAGTGTATCTTGTGTTTTTTTATGTTGATGTAATAAAAAACAACAAAAAAAAACAACAACAAAACCGATACGATAATTAAAATAACGATACCGATATTTTCCGATATTACATTTTAAAGCATTTATCGGCCGATAATATCGGCAGGCCGATAAATAATATCGGCAGGCCGATAAATGCTTTAAAATGTAATATCTGGAAAATATCGGTATAGTTTTTTTAATTATCGGTATCTAATTTGTTCTATTCAAGTCATGAAGTGTAAATGGTTGGTGGTTTTTGAATGGTTATTTATCAGACTTTTATTTTACGTTTATTTAAGATTTAGAATTAGAGATGTCGGGTTAGTGCACTAATTGTAAGTGTATATTGTGTTTTTTATGTTGATGTAATAAAAAAAACCAAAAAAAACAACAACAACAAAACCGATACCGATAATTAAAATAACGATACCGATATTTTCCGATATTACATTTTAAAGCATTTATCGGCCGATAATATCAGCAGGCTGATAAATAATATCGGCAGGCCGATAAATGCTTTAAAATGTAATATCTGGAAAATATCGGTATAGTTTTTTTAATTATCGGTATCGTTTTTTTTGTTGTTGTTTTTTTTAATTTTTATAATTAGTGCACTAACCCGACATCTCTAATTCTAAATCTTAAATAAACGTAAAATAAAAGTCTGATAAATAACCATTCAAAAACCACCAACCACTTACACTTCATGACTTGAATAGAACAAATTAGTGATATTGTTATTATAAGCGCTAACACAGACAAACTATTTATAACGGCAACGTGATCACTTCATGTGTCCCTATGTTCACATCATCGAGTGATCTGCTGCTTTCTCGCTTCCCTGCTCCCTGCAAGTTTATTGTAGATCAAAAGTCATGCATCTCACCTGACAGAAGGTGGCTGGTGATATAATCCGACAAGTTGGGACACTTTGACCGCCAATTAGGACCTGGAACTGGCAAGGACGACGCGAAAGGACGCTTGATCTCCCTGCCACTCCACCACACCCCGTTTCTTCGGCGAGGATTGAGACATTTTTCATCTAAATGGGAATATATGAATATCCTTGCAGTCGGCATCCTAAAGACAGCGGACATTGCACAGTAAGTGATGTTTTATTATGTTTGTTGGCAATTTGTTGGTAATAATCAGTGTTTTAGAAAAAAAAAAGAAACTTTGTAATGCGTTTTTGAAATTAATGCGCCGTGTATGCTCAAAATGATCAAAATACGTAAATTTTAAATGTAATTATAAATGTGTTTGTTACTACATTACATATATACTTATATCATGTACAAACCCCGTTTCCATATGAATTGGGAGATTGTGTTAGATGTAAATTTAAATGGAATACAATGATTTGCAAATCCTTTTCAACCCATATTCAATTGAATGCACTACAAAGACAAGATATTTGATGTTCAAACTCATAAACTTTATTTTTTTTTGCAAATAATAATTAACTTAGAATTTCCTGGCTGCAACACGTGCCAAAGTAGTTGGGAAAGGGCATGTTCACCACTGTGTTACATGGCCTTTCCTTTTAACACTCAGTAAACGTTTGGGAACTGAGGAGACACATTTTTTAAGCTTCTCAGGTGGAATTCTTTCCCATTCTTGCTTGATGTACAGCTTAAGTTGTGGTATTTTAAGCTTCATAATGCGCCACACATTTTCAATGGGAGACAGGTCTGGACTACAGGCAGGCCAGTCTAGTACCCGCACTCTTTTACTATGAAGCCACGTTGATGTAACACGTGGCTTGGCTTTGTCTTGCTGAAATAAGCAGGGGCGTCCATGGTAATGTTGCTTGGAAGGCAACATATGTTGCTCCAAAACCTGTCTGTACCTTTCAGCATTAATGGCGCCTTCACAGATGTGTAAGTTACCCATGTCTTGGGCACTAATACACCCCCATACCATCACAGATGCTGGCTTTTCAACTTTGCGCCTATAACAATCCGGATGGTTCTTTTCCTCTTTGGTCCGGAGGACACGACGTCCAGTTTCCAAAAACAATTTGAAATGTGGACTCGTCAGACCACAGAACACTTTTCCACTTTGTATCAGTCCATCTTAGATGAGCTCAGGCCCTGCGAAGCCGACGGCGTTTCTGGGTGTTGTTGATAAACGGTTTTCGCCTTGCATAGGAGAGTTTTAACTTGCACTTACAGATGTAGCGACCAACTGTAGTTACTGACAGTGGGTTTCTGAAGTGTTCCTGAGCCCATGTGGTGATATCCTTTACACACTGATGTCGCTTGTTGATGCAGTACAGCCTGAGGGATTGAAGGTCACGGGCTTAGCTGCTTACGTGCAGTGATTTCTCCAGATTCTCTGAACCCTTTGATGATATTACGGACCGTAGATGGTGAAATCCCTAAATTCCTTGCAATAGCTGGTTGAGAAAGCTTTTTCTTAAACTGTTCAACAATTTGCTCACGCATTTGTTGACAAAGTGGTGACCCTCGCCCCATCCTTGTTTGTGAATGACTGAGCATTTCATGGAATCTACTTTTATACCCAATCATGGCACCCACCTGTTCCCAATTTGCCTGTTCACCTGTGGGAGGTTCCAAATAAGTGTTTGATGAGCATTCCTCAACTTTATCAGTATTTATTGCCACCTTTCCCAACTTCTTTGTCACGTGTTGCTGGCATCAAATTGTAAAGTTAATGATTATTTGCAACAACAAAAAAAATGTATCAGTTTGAACATCAAATATGTTGTCTTTGTAGCATATTCAACTGAATATGGATTGAAAAGGATTTGCAAATCATTGTATTCCGTTTATATTTACATCTAACACAATTTCCCAACTCATATGGAAACGGGGTTTGTATGTAAAACCCTAATGGAGATGTTTTGATGTTTTTTTTAGGGGTTCTATAGGCAGAATTGAATGGCTCCAATAAGCTCCATTGTACTAAAAAACTAAAAGAAACATTGCAATGAGAAGCACTCATACATAACGTTCTCCTATGCTGCCACAAATAGATTTATTATATTTTTATCTTTCTCCTATCGCCTCTCCTTGCATTTTCCCTCCATTTTTCATTTTTGATAGGGATTGTAGGAAGTCTTACACATTCCTAGTTTGATTCAAGCAACCTTATTATTGAACTTTCACAGCGATGACCTAAAAAAAAAACTTTTTAAAGAAGTAATTCTTGAAAATTTGGAATCTATTCAGAAACATAAGAATTGTGATTTCTTTGTGAATCTTTTATTTTTTTTCCAGCAGCCCAAATTATTTTTCCTCAAAATACGATCACTTCAAGTTTCTGGTCCTACAATGACCGGAGGAGTCATACTGTTTTAAAACTAACCAGGGTTAGGTAAGCATTAGTACTTTGCTGAAATACTTTTGAGTATTTTTTGTAATAGCTGTGAATGATGTCACTTTCCTTGTCACATCATTACATCATCAGGCGTCACAGACCAAAAGTCTCTGTGATGTCATCAGCTGACACTCAATCAACTTACTGACCACATTTTCTAACGAGAGACACATTAAGAGCGCTAAAGAACATGTCCTGTTCCAAAACACACCAAGCATCTTCTGTTCTGTCAACCTAGAGACAAGTCAGTACATTTGGACAGGTGATTATGTTTGGCCATTTTACTGCCAGTCCAAACATCCGATGCAGTAATGACATCATATCATTTCCCTGCAGTGCGTTTATGTCACCTTCTGAATGGAATTCGTTAGTTCAATCGGCCAGACCTGTTGCTAATCTCCATTTATCTCCATTCAGGTATGACGTTGTCCATCGAGACTGGTATATGCAAATGTAAGGCTGCTTGCCTTGACACTGTAGATCAATAGGATTACCATATGGCATTTTAATATAATATGCACATTTTTAACGCAATTGGTACCACATTAGTTTGTGGTATGAGATTTGTACAAAACGTTTAATTGATTATATCGATAATTCAAAACACTATTGGTTTTCTTTGAACAAATATACCTACTTAAACCCACACATGTTATTATCATAATACAAAACCCCAAACCAGTGAAGTTGGCACGTTGTGTAAATCGTAAATAAAAGCAGAATACAATGATTTGTAAATCCTTTTCAACCTATATTTAAATTGAATAGACTGCAAACACAATATATTTTATGAACACCGTTGCAAAAAAGATGGTACAGGGGCATTTTTACCACTGTGTTACATGGCCTTTCCTCTTAACAACACTCAGTAAACGTTTGGGAACTGAGGAGACCAATTTTTGAAGCTTTTCAGGTGGAATTATTTCCCATTTTTGCTTGATGTACAGCTTAAGTTGTTCAACAGTCCGGGGGTCTCCGTTGTGGTATTTTAGGCTTCATAATGCGCCACACATTTTCAATGTGAGACAAGTCTGGACTACAGGCAGGCCAGTCTAGTGCCTGCACTCTTTTACTATGAAGCCACGCTGTTGTAACATGTGGCTTGGCATTGTTTTGCTAAAATAAGCAGGGGCGTCTATGATAACGTTGCTTGGATGGCAACATGTTGCTCCAAAACCTGTATGTACCTTTCAGCATTAATGGTGCCTTCACAGATGTGAAAGTTACCCATGCCTTGGGCAATAATACACCCCCATACCATCACAAATGCTGGCTTTTGAACTTTGCGCCTCTAACAATCCAGATGGTTATTTTCCTTTTTGTTCCGGAGGACACGACATCCACAGTTTCCAAAAACAATTTGAAATGTGGACTCGTCAGACCACAGAACACTTTTCCACTTTGTATCAGTCCATCTTAGATGAGCTCGGGCCCAGCGAAGCCGACGGCGTTTCTGGGTGTTGTTGATAAATGGCATTCACTTTGCATAGTAGAGTTTTAACTTTAGAATCAGAATCAGAATAGTTTTATTGCCATTGTTTGAGAACGGGAATTTATCTTAGTACAATCGTGCAACATAAAACACAGATAACACAGAATAGGTAATACAAATTAGCTATAACTGAGCTATCAGATCTTGTTGTTCATTACAGATGTAGCGACGAACTGTAGTTACTGACAGTGGTTTTCAGAAGTGTTCCTGAGCCCATGTGGTGATATCCTTTACACACTGATGTCGCTTTTTGATGCAGTACCGCCTGAGGGATCGAAGGTCACGGGAATGCAATGTTGGTTTTCAGCCTTGCTGCTTACGTGCAGTGATTTCTTCACATTCTCTGAACCTCTTGATGATATTACGGACCGCAGATGGTAAAATCCCTAAATTCCTTGCAATAGCTCGTTGAGAAATGTTGTTCTTAAACAATTTGCTCACGCATTTGTTGACAAAGTGGTGACCCTCGCCCCATCCTTGTTTGTGAATGACTGAGCATTTCATGGAAGCTGCTTTTATACCCAATCATGGCACCCACCTGTTCCCAATTAGCCTGTTCACCTGTGGGATGTTCCAAATAAGTGTTTGATGAGCATTCCTCAACTTTCTCAGTCTCTTTTGCCACTTGTGCCAGCTTTTTTGTAACATGTTGCAGGCATCAAATTTCAACGTTAAGTATTTTGTCTTTGCAGTCTCCTCAATTGAATATAGGTTGAAAAGGATTAGCAAATCTTTGTATTCTGTTTTTATTTGCGATTTACACAACGTGCCAACTTCACTGGTTCAGTGAAGTTGGCTAGTGATGGATAAATGACGGGTAGTAGTGAGGTAGTGCGTGTATGGCACACTCACTACATGTATCGTTTGTAGGTCTTTTACTTAGGTGACCCCAGGGATGCCTTTTCGTAAAAAACCTCAGCCGCCTGCTGCCCGCTCCACCGTAATCGATCATAAGGCAAAGAAATCTGGTCTACGTGGAACAGTATTTGCAGTCAATGGAGACAACTACACTGGACAGTGGCTGGACAACAAGAAGCATGGTGAGTTCATTCAATATGTGTTGTTTACCATGATGTTCATTGTTTGTGACTATTGCAGGTTGGGGAACCCAGGAGTGGAAGATGTCTGGTGCTCTTTACAACGGCGAGTGGAAGTTTGGCAAACATGAAGGACATGGAATCTACAGTGCACTTCAACCAGACACTAAGACGTATGCCATGCAGTACTGTGGCGAGTGGAAAAATGGAATGAAGCACGTATGTACTTTTAATACCTTCAACTCATAAAATGTGACCAACAGTATTTGTGCTTCAGGGCCACTCCACAGAATGAACACCTTTTTTCTTTCAAAAATAATCCTAAACTAAACTCTTTTTTTCAACCAGAAATACATTTATTACACTTCTCAAAATATGTATTGGTTCATCTCAAGCAATTTGATTTTTTTTTTTTACAAACCCCAAAACCAGTGAAGTTGGCACTTTGTGTAAATCGTAGATAAAAACAAAATACAATGATTTGCAAATCATTTTCAACCTATATTCAAATGAATAGACTGCAAAGACAAGATACTTAACGTTTGAACTGGAACACTTTGTTATTTTTTGCAAATATTAGCTCATTTGGAATTTGATGCCTGCAACATGTTTCAGAAAAGCTGGCACAAGTGGCAAAAAAGACTGAGAAAGTTGAGAAATGCTCATTAAACACTTGGAACATCCCACAGGTGAACAGGCTAATTGGGAACAGGTGGGTGCCATAATTGGATATAAAAGCAGCTTCCATGAAATGCTCAGTCATTCACAAACAAGGATGGGGCGAGGGTCACCACTTTGTCAACAAATGCGTGAGCAAATTTTTTAAGAACAACATTTCTCAACCAGCTATTGCAAGGAATTTAGGGATTTCACCATCTACGGTCCGTAATATCATTAAAAGGTTCAGAGAAATGACTGCACGTATGCAGCAAGGCTGAAGACCAACATTGAATGCCAGTGACCTTCGATCCCTCAGGCGGTACTGCATCAAAAAGCGACATTAGTGTGTAAAGGATATCACCACACGGGCTCAGGAACACTTCAGAAAACCACTGTTAGTAACTACAGTTTGTTGCTACATCTGTAAGTGCTAGTTAAAACTACTATGCAAAGCGAAATCCATTGGTAAATTTTAAATGTGCTTTATAAATAAAGTTGATTAGATTTGATTTATTGACAACACCCAGAAACGCAGCCGTTTCCATCTAAGATGGACTGATGCAAAGTGTAAAAGTGTTCTGTGGTCTGACGAGTCCACATTTCAAATTGTTTTTGGAAACTGGACGTCGTGTTCTCTGGAACAAAGAGGAAAAGAACCATCCGGATTGTTATAGGCGCAATGTTGAAAAGCCAGCATCTGATGGTATGGGGGTGCATAAGTGCCCAAGACATGGGTAACTTACACATCTGTGAAGGCACCATTAATGCTGAAAGGTACATACTGGTTTTAGAGCAACATATGTTGCCATCCAAGCAACGTTATGATGGACGCCCCTGCTTATTTCAGCAAGACAATGCCAAAACACGTTTTTCAACAGCGTGGCTTCATAGTAAAAGAGTGTGGGTACTAGACTGGCCTGCCTGTAGTCCAGACCTGTCTCCCGTTGAAAATGTGTGGCGCATTATGAACCCTAAAATACCACAACGGAGACCCCAGACTGTTGAACAACTTAAGCTGTACAACAAGCATTCAAAGAATTCCAACTGAAAAGGTTCAAAAATTAGTCTCTTCAGTTCCCAAACGTTTACTGAGTGTTGTTAAAAGGAAAGGCCATGTAACACAGTGGTAAAAAAGGCCCTGTGCCAACTTATTTGCAATGTGTTGCTGCCATTAAATTCTAAGTTAATGATTATTTGCAATTAAAAATTAAGTTTCTCAGTTCGAACATTAAATATCTTCTCTTTGAAGTTTATTCAATTGAATATAAGTTGAAAAGGATTTGCAAATCATTGTATTCTGTTTTTATTTACGAATTACACAATGTGCCAACTTCACTGGTTTTGGGTTTTTGAAATTTGTCACCTTGATCAGGGCTGTTTCCGTGCTGTGGTGGGCCCGTATGGAGGAGAAATTTACTAAGCTGTTGGTATACAACTTTTTCTAGGACTTTGCCCAAAAAAGACAGGTTTGATATAGGCCAATAGTTGTTCAGTACTGTGGCATCAAGACTACTCTTCTTTAAGAGGGGCTTAATTCCAGCAGTTTTTAACGCCTTTGGAGTGAGATGTTAACTCGATGAGATAATTGTGGTAACTGCTCAGCACAGACTTTAGACATCGAGTGGGTAACTCATCAAGGCAGCATGTTTATGGACTCAGACTGTGGATGACTTATTTCTTCAACTATTTTATCAGAGACAGGAGTGAAATGTGCCAGCTGCTGCTGCTGTTGTTATTTCTGTGGCTGAGTCCCTTGCTGGGTTTCGGGGTGGCAGTGGAGGAGGAGTTCCTCTTCCGCTCCCCCTCTCTCCTCTTTGTGACAGCAAAGGATCCGGTCCAGGCCCATTCTGATGCCCCAGAGCATAGTGTCAGGCACATTCATAATAACGTGTAATATTTACCTATTTTGGTCATTCTAAGCCAGGCCTGGGCTATTATTTTGACTCGGGGGCCTCATTTAGAGAAAAATATGTGTCTGGGGGCCGGTATATCTATTTTTAGGAACACTAATACAAAACCTGACAATAATGTCTGATTGAATGCTAAAAACGTTATGACAGACCGCCTTAAAAAACGTAATGGCATTTTAAAAAATTATATGAATGATAAAACACTGAATATTGACAAAATATGAATGTCACACCCCCTTTCAATCGACATATTTTACAATTAAATGAAACGCAACAAAAATGCAACAAACAGTGAAATATGAACGCGAAGGGAACAAAATAAACCCACCTACAATCTGATACATCTGATATATCAGTGGTCCTCAACCACCGGGCCGTGGCCCGGTACCGGTCCGCGAACCGATTGGTACCGGGCCGCGCAAGAAATAAATTATTTTTTATTTTTTTATTTTTTTAAATTAAATCAACATAAAAAACCCAATATATACATTATATATCAATATAGATCAATACAGTCTTCAGGGATACAGTCCGTAAGCACACATGATTGTATTTCTTTATGAAAAAAAAAAAACGGCGTGCATTAATTTAACCTCTTAAGGCCCAAGCTGTTTGTTTACATGTTTTTTTTAAATTTCTCTTTGCTATTTGGGATTATTGGACCCTAATTAGAATAAAAACTAAGAATCATCTTTTTTTATGATGTACTTAGTCCATAAGTACACAAATGTGTACTTCATGTTTAGTAACCTGCTAATTCTTATTTTTACACTTTTTTTTCCAAATTCCATTGTATGTTATACTCCTCTGACACCACAAGATGGCAGTATAAGTGTCCACATAAGCGGCCATAAGACCCCAATTCAGTAGTGTACACAATTTTGGAAATAAGAGCTAAAAGGTGCTGTCCACGCATGTGGCCACTAAGCCTTTAATGGTGTTACTATCACAGATGCATCACAAAGTTCGCTTTTTCATTGACCAACTGCTAATAATCATCAGAGACAGCAAACATAATAAAACAATTACTTTCTGTACAATGTCTGCTCTCACTGGAATGCAGACTGGGATGTTAATATATTGCCAATGAGATGAAGAATTAATCATGAAAAAAACAAAAACGGTGCCGCAAAGGAGCGTCTTTTTGTATCTCTGTCACCATCTCTGGGTCTTAGTTGAATGTCAGAATCTCTGAGCATGAACTGCTGAATCCTACTGAAGTATAGGCACCAGCCCCTAGACTAAATCTGACCAATATAAGTCTAAGAATAGATCTGACCAATCTAAGTCTATGAGCATGAACTGATGAAGCCTACTCGGAAGCCTACTGTCAATAAAGGCTGGGAAACACGGGTTACGACTATGACAGAATTTTCAAACTATTTGAATAGGACACATTTAAATTCAATCAAAAAAGGAATGATCTTATAAGTGAGAACATTCATAGCCGTGATTCACATATTTTTCCAGCTACTTACGGTTGTCATGATCCGTTTTGTTTAGTCCAAGACTCCCTTAGTTCTTTTTCAGCACCCCTGGGTTTGTGTTTTCTTGGTTGCCATGGGTGCTGAATATTTTCACCTGCCTCTGATTAGTGTTCAGGACGCTCACCTGCTCCCGGGCACTAATCAGAGCGCTATTTATTCCTGCTTTTCGCCTCACTCAGTCTGGCTGTCTTGTTTGCTTCACACAACAGTTACGTTCGATGATTCTTGCTTCTTGTTTTCTATGCTAAGCTTTTCCGTTAGCTTTGCCGTAGCTTTCCGTGCAATTGTAACACTTTTCTGTTTATTTGTATTTTCCTGCGTTTTTGTATTCTGGACTGATTTATGAACAATAAATAATTCTCCTACCTGCATGCTGCCTCTGGAGTTCCGTCTGCATCTTGGGGAAACGAGCCGCGCATTAAAATGCGACCCCGCCGTAACAACGGTATGAAAGGGATTCATATGGCCCCATTTGTCACGGTTTACCTGACATGTGAAACGTGATGATTTGGGGAGTTGCGCCATCCTACGGAGCCCCTAAAGCAGTGGTTCTTAACCTTGTTGGAGGTACCGAACCCCACCAGTTTCATATGCGCATTCACCGAACCCTTCTTTAGTGAAAAATAAAATTATGTTTTATTTTCAAATTCAAGACAAATTTATATGTTTTTGGTAACACTTTAGTATGGGGAACATATTATAAGTAACAAAGACTTAATTTAGAGTTTTTTGGACACTAAGGGAACATATTTGAGTAACAAAGACTTAATTAAGAGTTATTTGGTTAGGGTTAGGGTTAGAGGGTTAGGGCCAGGGTTAGAGGGTTAGGGTTATAATAAGGCCATGCCGAATAAGGCATTAATAAGTACTTAATAATGACTAGTTAAGAGCCAATATGTTACTAATTTGCATGTTAATAAGCAACTAATTAATGGTGAATATGTTCCAAATACTAAAGTGTTACCATGTTTTTTTACTGGTGCACAAAATGAACTGTGCATGAACATCACCTTGTTCAAACAACAAAACCAACACAGTGCATAAACTCACAACAAATTACACACCTGCAAACCAGTCTGACTTCTGCTGTTGCCGTAACCGTAATACGCAGATAGGGAGACGTTTTTATTCACACGATGAGTCGGGTGTGTCTTAACCTCCGCCGAACCCCTGAGCCCGACTCACCGAACCCCTAGGGTTCGATCGAACCCAGGTTAAGAACCACTGCCCTAAAGGGACATGGGGAAAATATTTTTTTAGATATATTTCTTGTGCCCATGGGAAAACATCTTGTGCACACTAGAAACTATCTCAAGCGCACAAGAAACTTTTGCGTGAGCACGAGAAACTATACAAGATACATATCTAAAAAAAAATTTCCCCATGTCTAGGGATGTTCGATAATGTTTTTTTGCCGATATCCGATATTCCGATATTGACCAAACCCTTAATTGCGGATACCGATATCAACCGATACCGATATCAACCGATACCGATATCAACCGATACTGATATATACCAGTGGCGTGCGGTGAGGTTCATGTCAGGTGAGGCACTGACTTCATCACAGTCAGATTTACAAACTTATGAACCTTAAAGAGTATCTTATTCACCATTTGATTGGCAGCAGTTAACGGGTTATGTTTAAAAGCTCATACCAGCATTCTTCCCTGCTTGGCACTCAGCATCAAGGGTTAGAATTGGGGGTTAAACCACCAAAAATTATTCCCAGGCACGGCGCCGCTGCTGCCCACTGCTCCCCTCACCTCCCAGGGGGTGAACAAGGGGATGGGTCAAATGCAGAGGACAAATTTCACCACACCTAGTGTGTGTGTGACAATCATTGGTACTTTAACCTAACTTTAACTTTACACTTACAAACTGTAGCACACAAAAAAGCACATTTAATAAAAAAAAACGTTATTATGGTCTTACCTTTACTTATAAGTGCGGGAACAGTGGTGTTCGTGTTGGAAGAGTTGTGAATGAATGCAATATTAAATCCGTGCTGCAGTCTGCAGGCGTACCTAATGTTGTGTCCCTGCGATCGTTCACGGCTCCTCCAGCGCGACTCGCGAGCATTGTTGTTTTTGCACTTTTGGGCTTCTTGTTAAGTGACTTTTTTTGGGTGGATTCGGTCTTGCACGTGGATGGTTTGGGTGTGGGCTTTGGTTGGTGTGGCGCTCCCGTCGGGCAGTGCATTCTGCGGCGCAGGTGCTTGGCACCAGGAGGCGGGGTTATGAGACGAGCCTCTCACAGTGCGTCTTCGCAGCAGTATTATGATCGCTCAGCACAAGAAATACGTTACACACATACAGTTGTTGACAAAATACACTGTACATTATATACCTCAGCTAACTAAACTATGGAAATGTATAATATAATTCATATAGCAATACGGTCTCACTGCACAGCAGGCCAGCAGTTAGCCGAGTCATTGCGCACAATCCATGTTGAGGCACAACGCAGTGACGTGCCTCAACTGGCTGCTGATCACCGCACCGTCTCTTCTCAGTATTTGAACGGCAAATGTGAAAATAGAAATAAAAATAATCTAAAACTGGTGAAGTTAAATGGAAAATAACTTTAGTATAATCACTGGATACATATAACAATTTAATTTAGGGACGGCATGGCGAAGTTGGTAGAGTGGCTGTGCCAGCAATCGGAAGGTTGCTGGTTACTGGGGTTCAATTCCCACCTTCTCCCTTCCTAGTCATGTCCGTTGTGTCCTTGGGCAAGACACTTCACCCTTTGCCTCTGATGGCTGCTGGTTAGCGCCTTGCATGGCAGCTCCCGCCATCAGTGTGTGAATGTGTGTGTGAATGGGTAAATGTGGAAATACTGTCAAAGCGCTTTGAGTACCTTGAAGGTAGAAAAGCGCTATACAAGTATAACCCATTTATCATTTAATTATTTTTTTTTTCTTTTTACTTTTTTTTTTCTTTCCATGATGGCAAGTGAGGCCGTGCCTCACCTGCCTCTAGTGACTGCACGCCACTGATATATACAGTCGTGGAATTAACACATTATTATGCGTAATTTGGACAACCAGGTATGGTGAAGATAAGGTCCTTTTAAAAAAAAAAAAAAAAAGATAAATACATTTCTTGAATAAAAAATTAAGTAAAACAATATAAAAACAGTTACATAGAAACTAGCAATTAATGAAAATGAGTAAAATTAACTGTTAAAGGTTAGTACTATTAGTGGACCAGCAGCACGCACAATCATGTGTGCTTACGGACTGTATCCCTTGCAGACTGTAATGATCTATATTGATATATAATGTAGGAACCAGAATATTAATAACAGAAAGAAACAACCCTTTTGTGTGAATGAGTGTGAATGAGTGTAAATGGGGGAGGGAGGTTTTTTGGGTTGGTGCACTAATTTTAAGTGTATCTTGTGTTTTTTATGTTGATTTAATAAAAAATAAAAAAAAAACCCCGATACCGATAATAAAAAAAAACGATACGGATAATTTCCGATATTACATTTTAAAGCAGTTATCGGCCGATAATATCGGCAGGCCGATATTATCGGACATCTCTACTCATGTCCCTTTAGGGGCTCCGTACCCTCCACCTTTTGGGGTTAAATATTTTAAAATGTGTTTAGTGGCAATTCCAACTTTGACCACAGCGTCAGTTCCTATGTAGAGTGGCGCTTTCCATCATTTTCAGCAAACTACATTGCAAAATGATTTACTCCCTCCCATGCAAGATCCACCCAGGAATGAGGCCTTATTGAATCTCTTCCCTACTGTACTAGAATGAGGAGATGGTAATACCGTATAGTCTTGATGCAACACAAATAAAACCAGTGACTTTTTTATTTATTTCCAGTTATTGTTTATTTGCACACCAGAAATCATAAACACTTCTGATTTTTGTACATGTTGACTGATTTGGAATTATAATCATTAACTATAATGTTTGTTTTTAGGGACACGGTTCTTTTTTTTATGCGAATGCAGTTTATGAAGGCGAGTGGAGTGAAGACAACCGTAGTGGTTGGGGAAGAATGTGCTATAAGAACGGCGACGTCTACGAGGGGGAGTGGCTGAGGGACAACGAGCACGGAATGGGTGTCCTACAGTTTGGTGAGTATCGAAGAAGGTTGACATTTACGAAAAAAATTGGTTAAATTTCACTTTCTGTTTCAGCGAATGGAAACTGGTATGAAGGATCTTGGAAGAACGGCAAGAAAAGTGGCCATGGAAAGTTCTACTATGCGGACAAAGGTCTGATTTATGAAGGTCTTTGGGTGGAGGGTGATGCAAAATGTGGCACTCTGTCGGACTTTGGGAGAGAAGAGGCACCTTACCCTACCAAGTATCCGATCCCACAGGTAAAGTTTTGTTTTGTCGTCACACGTCGCAAACTACGTCCGACATTCCGTCAAAAATTGATTTTTTTCCATCCCCTAGATAACGCTAATAGACATGCGACTGGTTTTAACGGAAGCTGAGTCAGCATACGTGGATCAAACATGAGGGCAACAAGTGGAGGAACTATCTCTTGTGCGACTTTGCCAACATAGGAAGTAGCAGCACACCTGGCTGGAAAAGCCACATATGTTGTTAGTAATCTGCAAAGACTTGTGGGTATTTTGCAGTGTGGGATTTGTTGTCATACTTCCAGAAGAAGCCCTTTGGGGACAGTCAATGTTCTGTTATCTCAATGTCGTTCATACCTTCTTGGACGTTCTTCTCCCTTTGGAGCAGAAAAGAGTATTTTCAGAACAAAGAAAAGTACTGCTCAAAATTTAAGGTCTCAGTCAAGTTTCTTCACACCTTAACACGAACTTTCACAAAATATTACACTCATACAATATTCATTCCCTCTCGGATTTTGTCGGCTTTGTAGGAAGATTTTATTTAAATATATTATTATTTTTTGTTTTATTCAGGGGGAGGCTCCCATCTCCACCTTTGGGGTGCCTGCTGTGGTGGGGTTGGTGTTTCCATTGCCTCGTCCTAGGTGGGGTGAACCACGTTGGGCTCTGCTGTGCTCGCGGGGGCCAAGTTGCCGTGCTCGCGGTGTCCCGGT
This sequence comes from Entelurus aequoreus, assembly GCF_033978785.1. Taxonomy (NCBI): domain Eukaryota; kingdom Metazoa; phylum Chordata; class Actinopteri; order Syngnathiformes; family Syngnathidae; genus Entelurus; species Entelurus aequoreus. The sequence continues at coordinate 41,123,422 of NC_084745.1, forward strand.
CGCCAATGGGGCGGGGCGGCTCCCCCCCTCCGGCCGCGGGGAGGGAGCTGCCCGTGTGGCGTGTGGTCTCGCGATGACTTGGGGGCTGGCTATTTTCTGCCTCTCCTTGCCTTGTTCTCCGACGGGTGTGTCTGTCTGCGCGGTGGGCCCAGTCTTGGGGGCCCCGTCGCTGGCCGGCCAGCCTGCCCGCTTGGGGCCTGTGGTCCCTTGCCTCCTGGGCGCCTCACTTGCTGCCTTGGGTGGGACTTTCCTTTGTACCCGCACATACTGGTAAATATTGTACGTACATACACTACCGTTCAAAAGTTTGGGGTCAGATTAAAATGTCCTGATTTTTCAATGAAGATAACTTTAAACTAGTCTTAACTTTAAAGAAATACACTCTATACATTGCTAATGTGGTAAATGACTATTCTAGCTGCAAATGTCTGGTTTTTGGTGCAATATCTACATAGGTGTATAGAGGCCCATTTCCAGCAACTATCACTCCAGTGTTCTAATGGTACAATGTGTTTGCTCATTGGCTCAGAAGGCTAATTGATGATTAGAAAACCCTTGTGCAATCATGTTCACACATCTGAAAACAGTTTAGCTCGTTACAGAAGCTACAAAACTGACCTTCCTTTGAGCAGATTGAGTTTCTGGAGCATCACATTTGTGGGGTCAATTAAACGCTCAAAATGGCCAGAAAAAGAGAACTTTCATCTGAAACTCAACAGTCTATTCTTGTGCTTAGAAATTAAGGATATTCCACAAAATTGTTTGGGTGACCCCAAACTTTTGAACGGTAGTGTACGTACATACAGATGTTCATTCATACATACATACATACAGACGTACGTACGTACATACATACATACATATGCATGTACACACTTACAAACCCTGTTTCCATATGAGTTGGGAAATTGTGTTAGATGTAAATATAAACGGAATACAAGGATTTGCAAATCCTTTTCAACCCATATTCAATTGAATGCACTACAAAGACAAGATATTTGATGTTCAAACTCAAACTTTATTTTTTTTTGCAAATAATAATTAACTTATAATTTCATGGCTGCAACACGTGCCAAAGTAGTTGGGAAAGGGCATGTTCACCACTGTGTTACATGGCCTTTCCTTTTAACAACACTCAGTAAACGTTTGGGAACTGAGGAGACACATTTTTTAAGCTTCTCAGGTGGAATTCTTTCCCATTCTTGCTTGATGTACAGCTTAAGTTGTTCAACAGTCCGGGGGTCTCCGTTGTGGTATTTTAGGCTTCATAATGCGCCACACATTTTCAATGGGAGACAAGTCTGGACTACAGGCAGGCCAGTCTAGTACCTGCACTCTTTTACTATGAAGCCACGTTGATGTAACACGTGGCTTGGCATTGTCTTGCTGAAATAAGCAGGGGCGTCCATGGTAACGTTGCTTGGATGGCAACATATGTTGCTCCAAAACCTGTATGTACCTTTCAGCATTAATGGCGCCTTCACAGATGTGTAAGTTACCCATGTCTTGGGCACTAATACACCCCCATACCATCACAGATGTTGGCTTTTCAACTTTGTGCCTATAACAATCCGGATGGTTCTTTTCGTCTTTGGTCCGGAGGACACGACGTCCACAGTTTCCAAAAACAATTTGAAATGTGGACTCGTCAGACCACAGAACACTTTTCCACGTTGTATCAGTCCATCTTAGATGAGCTCAGGCCCAGCGAAGCAGACGGCGTTTCTGGGTGTTGTTGATAAACGGTTTTCGCCTTGCATAGGAGAGTTTTAACTTGCACTTACAGATATAGCGACCAACTGTAGTTACTGACAGTGGGTTTCTGAAGTGTTCCTGAGCCCATGTGGTGATATTCTTTACACACTGATGTCGCTTGTTGATGCAGTACAGCCTGAGGGATCGAAGGTCACGGGCTCAGCTGCTTACGTGCAGTGATTTCTCCAGATTCTCTGAACCCTTTGATGATATTACGGACCGTAGATGGTGAAAGCCCTAAATTCCTTGCAATAGCTGGTTGAGAAAGGTTTTTCTTAAACTGTTCAACAATTTGCTCACGCATTTGTTGACAAAGTGGTGACCCTCGCCCCATCCTTGTTTGTGAATGACTGAGCATTTCATGGAATCTACTTTTATACCCAATCATGGCCCCCACCTGTTCCCAATTTGCCTTTTCACCTGTGGGATGTTCCAAATAAGTGTTTGATGAGAATTCCTCAACTTTATCAGCATTTATTGCCACCTTTCCCAACTTCTTTGTCACGTGGTGCTGGCATCAAATTCTAAAGTTAATGATTATTTGCAAAAAAAACAATGTTTATCAGTTTGAACATCAAATATGTTGTCTTTGTAGCATATTCAACTGAATATGGGTTGAAAATGATTTGCAAATCATTGTATTCCATTTATATTTACATCTAACACAATTTCTCAACTCATATGGAAACGGGTTTTGTAGATTATAAATCATGCCTCTCATCTGGATATTAGGAGGATTTACCGATAAATCTAGTAGTTGTTCATCTGTGACATTCAATTTATACCCCGAGATGGAGACAAACACCCACAACCGAAGACAGTGTCTGCAGAGAGACTTTTCCTTGTTAACCCTTTGTGTGCATCATGATTACTTATTCATATAAACAGGACAATATGGACATCCTATCAGTCTTTATTGAAGTAAGAGCAGACATCGTACAGTAAGATATTGTTTTATTATGATTGTTGTTTGTATTTCTTGTTTAGCGCTTAGCAATACCGCGACATCATGCGTAGTGTTTCACTGAAGCTGGATCTGTTTAGCAGAGCTTCTAAAATTTGAAGATCATCCTCCTTATATTCTTTGGATCATCATTTTTCCCAAAGTAATGTGTTGGCTCTCACAAAGTCTGCATGATTTGCACAGTGATTTCTCCAGATTCTCTGAACCCTTTGATGATATTGCGGACCGTAGATGGTGAAATCCCTAAATTCCTTGCAATAGCTGCTTGAGAAAGCTTTTTGACAAAGTGGTGACCCTCGCCCCATCCTTGTTTGTGAATGACTGAGCATTTCATGGAATCTACTTTTATACCCAATCATGGCACCCACCTGTTCCCAATTTGCCTGTTCACCTGTGGGATGTTCCAAATAAGTGTTTGATGAGCATTCCTCAACTTTATCAGTATTTATTGCCACCTTTCCCAACTTCTTTGTCATGTGTTGCTGGCATCAAATTCTAAAGTTAATGATTATTTGCAACAAAAAAAAAGTTTATCAGTTTGAACATCAAATATGTTGTCTTTGTAGCATATTCAACTGAATATGGGTTGAAAAATGATTTGCAAATCATTGTATGCTGTTTATATTTACATCTAACACAATTTCCCAACACATATGGAAACGGGGTTTGTAGCAAAATACCAAACATTACTATTACTGTATAATTAAATTATTTTACAACAAAGCATGATATGTAAATAATAAAAAAATATGTGTAATTATGTCCAAAATGGCTCCAACAGATACTATTTTGATCATATATATTTACTCGCAACCTTTGCACGTCTTTCGGTGTCATACATCAGTTATGTGTGATAATAGCTTCAAAATAGAGGAAACCTGTTTTTCCACTCTACTGGTACCTTAAATCCACCCCCCGGTGAGAAGTTCAGCTTCCTCATCTGACAATGAAAATCATCTGATTGGCTCTCTTTCGTTGATAACTCCCACCTCCTCTTACATTGCATGCTTTCAAAGAACTGTGATTGGATATATTTCGAACTTGTCCCACCCATTTACAAGACAAAATTAAATATGATTAGATTTTGTTTCTGACAACTTTTAGTCTTGTTTTTAATTAGTTTGGATTACTGAGGGCTGAGGGGAGAGCCGTGTGTGTCTGCGTGCGCGCGGATCTACGAAACCTCTGACACAGCCGAGGGATGGAGAAGGGTGAGGATGATATCAAGTGGTGTAGCAGATTTTGTAAGCTACTGCAGATAATTTTGTAAACTTGTCATATATACTTTTTCTGGGTATATGAAAATGTACTTTCTCAACTTCAAACATTTTGATTTGAGGGGGCAAGACTTTTATTTGTTGGGGCTCTGCCCCCTCTCTTGCCAGGATCCGAGACATAGAGGCGAACAATAGACTCGGTCATCCTGATTTTTAATGTTTGCCTGTCTTTATTTACCAGGCAAACATTTCACTTATATATATTTTAATGCGGGAAAACAGGTTTTCAGTGTCCTTCTCAGAAGTCTGAGTGGCCCTAAACTCACCACAACCAGCACCCAGCTTAGTTGAACTGCTCAGCAAGGTTAGGGTTTCTACATTAAAACACCACCAGAAAGCGTCCTTACTACTCTTTAAGACTCTGAGCGAGTTCTTCAAATGTCCCAAAGGGCATTTATTGTACTGTATGCACATGTGTAAATAAATTTGTATTTATCATTCCTCACAATACGAAGGTCCTGAGGAGAAGAGAAGATATTTCTGTGTGGAGTTTGCATGTTCTCCCCGTGACTGGGTGGGTTCCCTCCGGGCACTCCGGCTTCCTCCCACTTCCAAAGACATGCACCTGGGGATAGGTTGATTGGCAACACTAAATTGGCCCTAGTGTGTGGATGTGAGTGTGAATGTTGTCTGTCTATCTGTGTTGGCCCTGCGATGAGGTGGCGACTTGTCCAGGGTGTACCCCGCCTTCCGCCCGATTGTAGCTGAGATAGGCTCCAATGCCCCCCGCGACCCCGAAGGGAATAAGCGGTATAAAATGGATGGATGGATGGATTCCTAGTTTTCTTTTCAAGTCAATAAAAGATCCTACAGTACTAAATACAGAATCTAGGTCGCAAAGTCCAAAACACACAAAACCAGATATGTTTGAGCAAGGAACAACATATGATGACCAGACAAAAACTAATTAGACAACACAACACAATACACACTAAACTAGTCACGAGAGGAAAGAGCGAGCTGATTGGAGGAAACACAAGGGTCAGGTCAGGACAGGTGCTAATCAGGACCTAAGCGAGCACTTGGAGAACAAAACACAGAACCTGGAACATAGACAGATAATTGGTTTTAGGATTGTTTGTCATCATGTTAATGATACATTGCAAAAACCAATCAATATCATCTTTTCAGACATTTTACAAATAGGTGAACATGTGCAGCTTTGGAGCACTTCTTAAACGGAAGGATGGAGCATTATCACCAATCCAGACATCAAACCAGAAGATGCGACTAGATCGTATCATCTTACATCTTGAGAACACCTATGCAATGACAGTCATCCCTTATGCATGGGGGTTACATTCCAAAACCCCCAGTAAATGTGTACTATATTAGCCAAGTAAGTGAAAACAGATGTTTACAAATTAGTACCAATTAAATAATATTTATGGTATACTGAATGACAAAGTGTTCCCCAACTGGTATCTCAACACAATTGACAAGACCTTCTCGCTGGGAAGCTCAGGTTCGGAGGAGCCTGTCTTTTCTGAGAACCTTTGCCGTGGTATACACTATGGGTGCGTGGGAGAACTGGAGGGTTGTGTGCCTGGGGATTTTTTCGTTGAGGGCATTGAAGTTTACTATACTACTCTGAACTAAGATAACAGGTCATCCCACACCACTGTGGTCTTCTCAGCTTAACAGAAGTGTTAAGGATTCTTGACTGAGCCTTGCCCTGGTCTATCGACAAATTCGGAAGACAATGGCAGCCGTTCAAGGTACCCAGAACCTGCCCGTCATGACTGATGGGGTTGGGAAGGCTGCAGCCGCTCAAACTGTGACAATTTCTGGACTAAATTGCAAACTGGATAACATCTCGAAGAAGTTTTCTGCTCTGCAAGGCGAATATATAATCAATTAAGGGACCAGAATGGACAATTAGGGTAGATGATTCGTGGATTCGTTTGATCCGTACCCTCAACCAAAGTCGCGCTGCAGATCTCTCTCAGTGAGGCCGTTGCAAAGAGACGCTATGAAATCCCTTTCCCCCCTCCCTCGCGGACAGCTGTAATTGTTTTGTTTGTTCGGGACTTGTCATAGTAGTCTGCGCAGCACCCATTTGTGCTATCGCGATGTCACTCTGCCGAATGAAACACCAAACAGAGAGACTCTTGGCTTACCTCGTCCCCCATCTCAAGCCTTCGCCGCTTCATACCCCAGTGCCATATACTGACCACAGAACTGTGCCATTTTTGGTTGCTGCTAGCTGCCTTTTCTTAGAGCTTTTTGCTAATGTATTAAAAAAAAATAAGTACATAAGTATTCAGACCCTTTTCTCAATACTTTGTTGATGCACCTTTGGCAGCAATTACAGACTCAAGTCTTTTTGAATATGATGCCACAAGCTTAGCACACCTATCTTTGGGCAGTTTCGCCCATTCCTCTCATCAGCCTGGATGGGAAGCGTTGTTGCACAGCCCTTTTGAGATCTTTACAGAGATGTTTAATCATATTCAAGCCTGGGCTCTGGCTGGGCTAGTCAAGGACATGTACAGAGTTGTCCTGAGGCCAATCCTTTAATATCTTGGCTGTGTGCTTAAAGGCCTACTGAAATGAATTTTTTGTATTTAAACGGGGATAGCAGATCTATTCTATGTGTCATACTTGATCATTTCGCGATATTGCCATATTTTTGCTGAAAGGATTTAGTATAGAACAACGACGATAAAGATTGCAACTTTTGGTATCTGATAAAAAAAAGGCTTGCCCCTACCGGAAGTAACGTGACGTAGTCAGTTGAACATATACGCGAAGTTCCCTATTGTTTACAATGATGGCCGCATGAAGTGAGAGAGATTCGGACCGAGAAAGCGACAATTTCCCCATTAATTTGAGCGAGGATGAAAGATTTGTGGATGAGTAAAGTGCAAGTGAAGGACTAGTGGGGAGTTGAAGCTATTCAGATAGGGAAGATGCTGTGAGAGCCGGGGGTGACCTGATATTCAGCTGGGAATGACTACAACAGTAAATAAACACAAGACATATATATACTCTATTAGCCACAACACAACCAGGCTTATATTTAATATGCCACAAATTAATCCTGCATAAAAACACCTGCGTGTTTGTTATGCTAGCTCCTAGCTCCTATGCTAGCTCCTAGCTCCATAGAACACGCCAATACAATTCAAACACCTGATCAACACACACAATCACTCAGCCCAAAAGACCGTTCACCTAACCCAAGGTTCATAAAGCTTATATATTTTAAAAAAGTTACGTACATACGCAAAAAAAAGTTGCGCACATACGGTCAAGCGATCAAATGTTTAGAAGCCAAAGCTGCATACTCACAGTAGCACGTCTGCGTCTTTGTCATCCAAATCAAAGTAATCCTGGTAAGAGTCTGTGTTGTCCCAGTTCTCTACAGGCGTCTGTGTATCGAAGTCAAAAGTCCTCCTGGTTAGAGTCTCTGTTATCCGAGTTCTTCCATCTTGACTGCATCTTTCGGGAATGTAAACAAAGAAGCGCCGGCTGTGTACTGTTGTTGCCGACTACGTTCGAAAAATACGTCCATTTCGCACCGACAACTTTCTTCTTTGCTTGCTCAGCTTCCTTCTCCATAATGCAATGAACATGATTGCAACAGATTCACGAACACAGATGTCCAGAATACTGTGGAATTATGAAATGAAAACAGAGCTTTTTCGTATTGGCTTCAATGTGGAAGGCATACCCGTGTTCCCCGGTCTACGTCACGCGCATACGTCATCCTCAGAGGCGTTTCGAACCGGAAGTTTAGCGGCAAATTTAAAATGTCACTTTATAAGTTAACCCGGCCGTATTGGCATGTGTTATAATGTTAAGATTTCATCATTGATATATAAACTATCAGACTGCGTGGTCGGTAGTAGTGGGTTTCAGTAGGCCTTTAAGGTCGTTGTCCAGCTGAAAGTTGAACATTCGCTCCAGTCTGAGTTCAAGAGTACTCTGGAGCAGGATTTTATCCAGAATGTCTCTGTACAGTGCTGCATTCATCTTTCCCTCTATCTCGACTGGTCTTCCAGTTCCTGCTGCTAAAAAACATCCCAAAAGCATGATGCTTCCACCAGCATGCTTCACTGTAGGGATGGTATTGGCCTGGTGATGAGCGGTGTTTGGTTTCCTCCAAACATGACGCCTGGCATTCACGGCAAAGAGTTCCGTATTTGTCTCATCAGACCAGAGAATTTGGTTTCTCATGGTCTGAGGGTCTTTTAGAATGGCTTCTGTCTGGCCACTCTACCATGCAGGCCTGATTGGTGGATTGCTGCAGAGATGATTGTACTTCTAGAAGGTTCTGGAAGGTTCTCCTCTCTCCACAGAGGAAATCTGTAGCGCTGACAGAGTATTTGGTTCTTGGTCACCTCCCTGACCAGGCGCTCAGTTTAGACGGCCTGCCAGCTGTAGGAATTTCCGAGTCCTGGTAGTTCCGAACTACTTCAATTTACAGATGATGGAGGCCACTGTGCTCATTGGGACTTGGTTCTTGGTCACCTCCCTGACTAGGCGCTCAGTATAGAGGGCCTGCCAGCTGTAGGAATTTCCGAGTCTTGGTAGTTCCGAACTACTTCAATTTACGGATGATGGAGGCCACTGTGCTCATTGGGACCTTAAATGCAGCAGATATTTTTCTGTACCCTCCCCCAGATTGTCTCGGAGGTCTACAGAAAATTATATCAACCTGATTCTTGGTTGTGCTCTGCCATGCACTGTTAAGTGTGGGACCTTACATAGACAGGTGTGTGCCTTTTTTGAAAATGAGAAAAATCTCAAAAGCTGTACTGAGTACTGTAAAGATCTCTACAACTATGAGCTCAAACCTGATGTTGCAGTACTCGGCAACACGAACACAGCAAAAGAAGAGATGGAAAGCCCAACCATAATGAGGGGAGAAGTAGAAGCAGCCATAAAAAGCCTAAAACCTGGCAAGTCCCCTGGAGTGGATAACATCCTAGCAGAGCTGGTAAAGAGCGGAGGTGACGACACCATCAAAGCCAAAGAAATATGCCAACGTATATAGAAAGAAAAGTGTCCGGAGCAATGGACACAATCACTTGTTATTCCCCTTCCAAAGAAAGGAGACCTCAAAAAATTTGAGAACTATGGGACCATAAGCCTTATTAGTTACCCAAGCAAAGTGATGCTACGAATAATTCTCAACCGCCTCAAAGCAAAATCTGAAGAACTATTATCAGAAGAACAGGTAGGTTTCACAGCAGGACACAGTACAGTGGAACACTTTTTCAACTGTAGGATACTCATAAAAAAACACATCGGACATCAGAGACCTGTTCCACAACTTCATTGATTTCAAAAAGGCATTTGATCGTGTATGGCACGAAGGGCTCTGGCACACACTAAAATAACTCAATTTCGAAAACGGTCTCATACAAGTCATCTATGATAAAGCCACCAGCGCAGTCCTCCTTAACAACCAAATAGGACAGTTCCTCCGAACCATAGTAGGTGTCAGGCGAGGATGTTTTTTCTCCTATACCTTGTTCAATCTACTACTAGAGAGAATCATGCAGGAAGCCCTACACGAGCACCAGACTACAATATCAATAAACGGCAGGCCCATCTGCAATCTACGTTTTGCAGATGATATCAGCCTCATAGCAGGCTCAAACTCCAAACTGCAGGACCTTACAAACAAATTATGCACAGCAGCTGGTGCCTATGGAATGGAGGTCCGCACAGCCAAATCAAAGGTACTGGTGAACACCTCAAAGAACTCAAGGACCAACATAATGATGGATGGGGAACAACTGGAGGAAGTGTCCAGATTTAAATACCTGGGAGCAACACTGGCCAAATATACCACATGCGATACAGAAATCCGCATTCGGATCGCCACAGCAACAGCAGCAATGGTCAAACTAAGCAAAATAGACAAAAGTTCAAACTTTACAAATCCCTAATAACATCAATATTACTGTATGGATGCGAGACCTGGACACTCCTGGTAGAATCAGAACGAAAAATACAAGGCTTTGAAAACAAATGCCTCAGAAGAATACTCAAGATAACATACCACAAACACAAAACCAATGAGTCTGTGTGAAATGAAGTCGAAAGACTAGTTGGTCACCAAGAACCCCTGCTCGTAACAGTCAAAAGAAGGAAATTAGCTTGGTTCGGCCACACATGCCGCCACGACACCCTGTGCAAGACCATCGTGCAGGGCACACTAAGGAAGCGAGGAAGACCACGGAAATCCTGGACAGACAACATCAAGACATGGACGGACCTGTCGACCCCAGAGCTATTGACGGCCACTAAGGACCGTGAGAACTGCCGCAGACTAGCTGCCTCTTCATCGCAGTTATCCCCCAACGACTTGACAGTCATGGGAAAGAGGGAGAGGGAGTGACTGCCTTTTCAAATCATGTCCAACCAACTGAATTTACCACAGGTGGACTCCAGCTAAGCTGTCGAAACATCTTAAGGATGATCAGTTAAACAGGATACACCTGAACTCACTTTTGAGCTTCATAGCAAAGGCTTTGAATACCACAACATGTGATTTATTTTATATATAATACATTTAAAAACATCTCTAGAACATTTTCTTCACATTGTCATCCTGGGTTTTCTGTATATAATTCTAAAATCAAATTATTTTTTGGAATAAAGCTGTAACATAACAAAATGTGGAAAAAGCGAAGCGCTGTGAATACTTTCTGGATGCACTCAAGTCAGAGTGGATATGTTTTAATTGGGGTGGCTCATCCAAACACTAATATGTTTACATTCCTTCTTACAGAACTGCTCAAATTTTGGCAGGTTCATGTCCAGCCACAAATTAGAGTTGATTGAGATCAAGGCTTGACTCGACCAATCTAGAATATTTAACTTGTCTTTGAACCACTTCTGTGTAGCTCTGATGCTTAGTGTTGCTTACTTGTTGGAAAAGTTGTGCCATATTTTACACCCTCTTGTCCATGCATGAAGTTGACCGCCACCTTAACACACATGTAGTCCGTAAATGCACTCAGAGGGGTCTGGCAAGGTCCCAAATGGGCCCATTTGGATGGAACCGTGTACCGTTTTAATGAATAATTTATTTTCGGTGGAGCTGTGGACCTTTAAGAATATGTCTATTTGGGGGCAACCATGGATCTTTTGGGATACGTCATTTTTGGGACAAACAGAATATTTGTGATAATTCTTTTTTTTCAGGGCCTTTTTGGGGTGGCGTAAGTCATTGTGGAGGGGGGCGTGGTCTGCGGGCCTGCCGCGTAGCGAGGTGTGGAAGGACCGGCCTCGAAGCACAGCTAGCAGGTGATTGATTACCCAGCTGGGGTTGATCATCTAATCCCCTGCCATTCTTATTAGCAGCGGCCGGTCCGAGACATGAGTGTTGGAGTTGAAGTGAGATAGAGACACTAGAGAGCAAAGTAGAGACACGCCGGACTGAAAAGTCCTATCTATGCCGAAAAGCAAATCATACTGGTGGATGAAAATAAAAGACTTGATCCAACCTGAATACTGGACTTTCGTGCCAGTGTGGTGGTGGTCAGGGGAACCCACTAGAGGGCAACTGCTAGTAATTTTTAGGCCAACCATGGAATTTTAGGAATAACACATTTTTGGAGAAACCATGACCTTTTAAGTATAAAATCCTTTTTGGGCAACAGTAGACCTTCAGGAGTAAGTTCTTTTGGGTGGAACCGTGGACCTTAAGAGATCAGTCCTTTTTGGTGCAACCATGGACCTTCAGGGATAAGTTATTTTTGGTGGAACTATGGACCTTCAGGGTTAAACCATGGACCTTCAGTGAAAAGTTCCTTTTGGTGCAACCATGGACTCTGTGAAGTTATTTTGGTGGAACCATGGACCTTTAGGGTGAAACCATGGACCTTCAGTGAAAAGTTTATTTTGGTGCAACAATGGACTTTGTGAAGTTTTTTTTGGGTGGAACCATGGACCTTTAGAGATAAACCATTGACCTTCAGGGATAAGTCATTTTTGGGATAACTGTGGACCTTTGGGGATAAGTCCTTTTTGGAGCAACCATGGACATTTTTGGTGCATCTGTGGACCGTTAGTGATAAGCCTTTTTCGGCGCAACGGTTGACCTTTAGGGACAAGTCATTTTTTTGTCCAACCATAAACCTTTTGGGATAAGACCTCTCTTTTTGGGGCAACTATGGACCCTTACGGGGAACTCCCGCTTTTCTTAGACTGGTTGGAGGCATCATGGTGGTGTCTCGCACCCGGCTTTGAATAATTGACACCAGTTTGTAAAAATCTTGTTTTAATTTTAAATGAAAGCTTGTTTTCACATTTTAGAAATGAAAGCTTTTTTTTCCAAATTTTTGTCAAATAAAAATAGTTACATTGACCACAATATAATTTATAAAGCTATAAAACACGGAACCATCCAAGGGTGGTGAACACTTTCGCAAGGCACTGTATGTTTGCATGCTTGCTAACTACACACACATCAGATACACTTGATGGAATCAATCTCCCTCATGTTTCTGCATGCTAATTATTATACAACTATTTTATTTGGAGACAGTTGTAAATGGTCAGACTAAACCAACCATAACAAGATGTTAAGAGGTATTCACAAGACACCGGATTGAAAAGAATGCCAGGGACAAGACACCTTGCCATGGAAACCCTAAGAGACCCATCCATCAGGGACTTCAGTTTGTCTGCCCATGGAAACAAGAGGGTTTTAAGACATTTTGAGAGCAGCCAAGATGCAAATGGATGTCGTTCTTTTTGAGTAGGCACTCGATTTTTTCTTCAATCATCCATCCATCCATTTCCTACCGCTTGCCCCTTTTGGGGATGCAGGGGGGCTCGAGCCTATCCCAGCTGCACATGGGCGGAAGGCGGGGCAACAGATAGACAACATTCACACTCACATTCACACACTAGGGCCAATTTAGTGTTGCTAATCAACCTATCCCCAGGTGTATGTCTTTGGAGGTGGGGGGGAAGCCGGAGTACCCGGAGGGAACCCACGCAGTCGCGGGGAGAACATGCAAACTCCACACAGAAAGATCCCGAGCCTAGGATCGAACCCAGGACCTTCGTATTGTGAGGCACACGTACTAACCCGTTCCACCGTGCTGCCTTTGCTTCAATCAATTACACTCAATTATAGTAAATCGGAGACGGTTACTCTGAAATTGACAGCAGTTTAGTGAGTTTTTATCAGAAGGCCAGAAAAAATAAGCTTATTTTTGATACTAGAAAGCCTCTAAGTTAGGGGTGCCGATTCTTCGGATTGAATTCAGAATCCATTTTCGATTAAAAACAGATTCAAGATTCAAACCAATTCTCACAATGTATTATTTGGTATATGAATTATAACAGAGAATGGCCGCCCGGATCTGAACCCGAGTGTTTTGTTATTGGACTTTTGTGCCCGTCACGGATTGTCCATAACGAACACCATGTTCAAGCATAAGGGTGTCCATATGTGCACTTGGCACCAGGACACCCTAGGCCGCAGTTCCATGATCGACTTTGTAGTTGTGTCATCGGATTTGCACCCTCATGTTTTGGACACTCGGGTGAAGAGAGGGGTGGAGCTTTCTACCGATCACCACCTGGTGGTGAGTTGGCTGCGATGGTGGGGGAGGATGCCGGACAGACCTGGCAGGCCCAAACGCATTGTGAGGGTTTGCTGGGAACGTCTGGCAGAGTCTCCTGTCAGAGAGAGTTTCAATTCCCACCTCCGGAAGAACTTTGAACATGTCACGAGGGAGGTGCGGGACATTGAGTCTGAGTGGACCATGTTCCGCACCTGTATTGTCGAGTCGGCTGATTGGAGCTGTGGCCGCAAGGTAGTTGGTGCCTGTCGTGGCGGTAATCCTAGAACCCGTTGGTGGACACCGGCGGTGAGGGATGCCGTCAAGCTGAAGAAGGAGTCCTATCGGGTTCTTTTGGCTCATAGGACTCCTGAGGCAGCGGACAGGTACCGACAGGCCGGTGTGCGGCTTCAGCGGTCGCGGAAGCAAAAACTCGGACATGGGAGGAGTTCGGGGAAGCCATGGAAAACGACTTCCGGATGGCTTCGAAGCGATTCTGGACCACCATCCGCCGCCTCAGGAAGGGGAAGCAGTGCACTATCAACACCGTGTATGGTGAGAATGGTGTTCTGCTGACCTCGACTGCGAATGTTGTGGATCGGTGGAGGGAATACTTCGAAGACCTCCTCAATCCCACCAACACGTCTTCCTATGAGGAAGACGTGCCTGGGGAATCTGTGGTGGGCTCTCCTATTTCTGGGGCTGAGGTTGCTGAGGTAGTTAAAAAGCTCCTCGGTGGCAGGGCCCCCGGGGGTGGATGAGATCCGCCCGGAGTTCCTTAAGGCTCTGGATGCTGTGGGGCTGTCTTGGTTGACAAGACTCTGCAGCATCGCGTGGACATCGGGGGCGGTACCTCTGGATTGGCAGATCGGGGTGGTGGTTCCTCTTTAAAAAGGGGAACCGGAGGGTGTGTTCTAACTATCGGGGGATCACACTCCCCAGCCTTCCTGGTAAGGTCTATTCAGGTGTACTGGAGAGGAGGCTACGCCGGATAGTCTAACCTCGGATTCAGGAGGAACAGTGTGGTTTTCGTCCTGGTCGTGGAACTGTGGACCAGCTCTATACTCTCGGCAGGGTCCTTGAGGGTGCATGGGAGTTTGCCCAACTAGTCTGCATGTGCTTTGTGGACTTGGAGAAGGCATTCGACCGTGTACTCTCTGAGCACTCCTGTGGGGAGTGCTCAGAGAGTATGGGGTATCGGACTGTCTGATTGTGGCGGTCCGCTCCCTGTATGATCAGTGTCAGAGCTTGGTCCGCATTGCCGGCAGTAAGTCGGACACGTTTCCAGTGAGGGTTGGACCCCGCCAAGGCTGCCCTTTGTCACCGATTCTGTTCATAACTTTTATGGACAGAATTTCTAGGCGCAGTCAAGGCGTTGAGGGGATCCGGTTTGGTGGCTGCAGGATTGGGTCTCTGCTTTTTGCAGATAATGTGGTCCTGATGGCTTCATCTGGCCATGATCATCAGCTCTTACTGGATCGGTTCGCAGCTGAGTGTGAAGTGACTGGGATGAGAATCAGCACCTCCAAGTCCGAGTCCATGGTTCTCGCCCGGAAAAGGGTGGAGTGCCATCTCCGGGTTGGGGAGGAGATCTTGCCCCAAGTGGAGGAGTTCAAGTACAAACCCCGTTTCCATATGAGTTGGGAAATTGTGTTAGATGTAAATATAAACGGAATACAATGATTTGCAAATCATTTTCAACCCATATTCAATTGAATATGCTACAAAGACAACATATTTGATGTTCAAACTGATAAAACTTTTTTTTTTTGGCAAATAATCATTAACTTTAGAATTTGATGCCAGCAACACGTCACAAAGAAGTTGGGAAAGGTGTCAATAAATACTGATAACGTTGAGAGATGCTCATCAAACACTTATTTGGAACATCCCACAGGTGAACAGGCAAATTGGGAACAGGTGGGTGCCATGATTAGGTATAAAAGTAGATTCCATGAAATGCTCAGTCATTCATAAACAAGGATGGGGCGAGGGTCACCACTTTGTCAACAAATGCGTGAGCAAATTGTTGAACAGTTTAAGAAAAACCTTTCACAACCAGCTATTGCAAAGAATTTAGGGATTTCACCATCTACTATCAGTAATATCATCAAAGGGTTCAGAGAATCTGGAGAAATCACTGCACGTGAGCAGCTAAGCCTGTGACCTTCCATCCCTCAGGCTGTACTGCATCAACAAGCGACATCAGTGTGTAAAGGATATCCCCACATGGGCTCAGGAACACTTCAGAAACCCACTGTCAGTAACTACAGTTGTTGGCTACATCTGTAAGTGCAAGTTAAAACTCTCCTATGCAAGGCGAAAACCGTTTATCAACAACACCCAGAAACGCTGTCGGCTTCGCTGGGCCTGAGCTCATCTAAGATGGACTGATACAACGTGGAAAAGTGTTCTGTGGTCTGACGAGTCCACATTTCAAATTGTTTTTGGAAACTGTGGACGTCGTGTCCTCCGGACCAAAGAGGAAAAGAACCATCCGGATTGTTGTAGGCGCAAAGTTGAAAAGCCAGCATCTGTGATGGTATGGGGGTGTATTAGTGCCCAAGACATGGGTAACTTACACATCTGTGAAGGCGCCATTAATGCTGAAAGGTACATACAGGTTTTGGAGCAACATATGTTGCCATCCAAGCAACGTTACCATGGACGCCCCTGCTTATTTCAGCAAGACAATGCCAAGCTATGTGTTACATCAACGTGGCTTCATAGTAAAAGAGTGCGGGTACTAGACTGGCCTGCCTGTAGTCCAGACCTGTCTCCCATTGAAAATGTGTGGTGCATTATAAAGCCTAAAATACCACAACGGAGACCCCCGGACTGTTGAACAACTTAAGCTGTACATCAAGCAAGAATGGGAAAGAATTCCACCTGAGAAGCTTAAAAAATGTGTCTCCTCAGTTCCCAAACGCTTACTGAGTGTTGTTAAAAGGAAAGGCCATGTAACACAGTGGTGAACATGCCATTTCCCAACTACTTTGGCACGTGTTGCAGCCATGAAATTATAAGTTAATTATTATTTGCAAAAAAAAAAAAGTTTATGAGTTTGAACATCAAATATCTTGTCTTTATAGTGCATTCAATTGAATATGGGTTGAAAAGTATTTGCAAATCATTGTATTCCGTTTATAATTACATCTAACACAATTTCCCAACTCATATGGAAACGGGGTTTGTACCTCGGAGTCTTGTTCACGAGAGAGGGAAGAGTGGATCGTGAGATCGACAGGCGGATCGGTGCGGCGTCTTCAGTAATGCGGACGCTGTATCGATCCGTTGTGGTGAAGGGCAAAGCTCTCAATTTACTGGTCAATCTACGTTCCCATCCTCACCTATGGTCATGAGCTTTGGGTTAAGACCGAAAGGACAAGATCTCGGGTACAAGCGGCCGAAATGAGTTTCCTCCGCCGGGTGGCGGGGCTCTCCCTTAGAGATAGGGTGAGAAGCTCTGCCATCCGGGAGGAGCTCAAAGTAAAGCCGCTGCTCCTCCACACCGAGAGGAGCCAGATGAGGTGGTTCGGGCATCTGGTCAGGATCCCACCCGAACGCCTCCCTAGGGAGGTGTTTAGGGCACGTCCGACCGGTAGAAGGCCACGGGGAAGACCCAGGACACGTTGGGAAGACTGTCTACCAGCTGGCCTGGGAACGCCTCGGGATCCCCCGGGAGGAGCTGGACGAGGTGACTGGGGAGAGGGAAGTCTGGGCTTCCCTGCTTAGGCTGCTGCCCCCGCGACCCGACCTCGAATAAGCTGAAGAAGATGGATGGATGAATTATAACAAAAACCTTTTGGTCACAGGATATGTGTTATGTAAGCTCCTCCTGGCTGCTGAGTAAGTGTAGAAATAGCCATAAAAAAGTATTGTTTTTAAATGTATTCTTGAACATTTTGAAACAATTCCAAATCGTAAAAATAAAATCACGATTCTAATAATTTTTTTCCCCGGCACCCCTAATGAATATGTATCAAATTTGGCGGACCAAACCAAACGACTCGGCCCACTTTAGGCACCCCTGCACTAAGTTATTAATAAACACATCACATTAACAATAATGGGAGTACAACTTAACAATATTTTGTACGTACAAAACGTGCACTGACACATCAGATCAAAAAAAGCATTTTCTACTTTCACTCAGGTATGAAAGCAAATCCTTGAATAGTAAAGTTGGTCTTTTACATCAAACAAACATGAAATTTAGCATGGTAGACCTGTGTCGCTATGTCAATATACGTTTTTAATTCGTATGCAAATGTGATCCAGCACAGCACATTATGAATATTAAAGTTTCTATTCTGTTACACATTAGGACAGGTCATTTATATTCATAAATAATATTGTTTAACCAACTGTCCAGCATGTACGGTACATGTCCAGGTGTTCTTCAGCAAGGTGCTAACACTCCAGGTTGGTCCTCCCTGCTGTGTCATCAGTTTCTTTCCTTGGTATCCTCCAATAATAGCAGCACTGTTTGAATGGGTGAATAAAGTAAAATGTACAGTATATCCAGTACAGTCACTCCGTGAGTATTATCAAGGAACTTTATGCATTTCTTTCCAGGATTTAAGCTCCTCCTTCAAAGCTTTATTCTGATTTTCCAGCTTCGCCACACGCTCCTCCAGGCCCTGAACGTACGCCTTTCTCCTCCTTCGATATTCACGAGCCGCTTCCCTGAAAATACCAAATAAGTTGAAGTCAGGCTAGTGATAATGACAAATCAATAAGAGAGGATTCGGCTTCTGAACGTCTTGGTTGATGAAGTTTTTGTAGATTAAAAAAATAAAAAATAAAATATACAGTACAGGCCAAAAGTTTGGACACACCTTCTCATTCAATGCGTTTTCTTTATTTGAATGACTATTTACATTGTAGATTGTCCCTGAAGGCATCAAAACTATGAATGAACACACGTGGAGTTATGTACTTAACAAAAAATGTGAAATAACTGAAAACATGTTTTATATTCTAGTTTCTTCAAAAATAGTCACCCTTTGCTCACTCTTGACATTCTCTCGATGAGCGTCAAGCACACCTGTGAAGTAAAAACCATTTCAGGTGACTACTTCTTGAAGCTCATCGAGAGAATGCCAAGATTGCGCAAAAAAGTAATGGGAGCAATTTTGAATAAACTAGAATATAAAACATGTTTTTTTTTATTAAGTACATAACTCCACATGTGTTCATTCATAGTTGTGATGCCTTCAGTGACAATCTACAATGTAAATAGTCATGAAAATAAAGAAAACACATTGAATGAGAAGGTGTGTCCATCTATACCTTAGGACTGATGTCCTCACTCCTCTTAATTAATCAGAAATTAGAAATGAAAATCATTGCCAATGTTTTCTCTGCTGGCTCTTCTGTCTCATCCTCTGCACATGTGTTCTCAATTTGTATCTCTTTCTACATCTCCATCCTCACTGTCCTCAATCTCTTCTGATCTCTCTTCATCTTCCAGTGATGCCAACTCCTTAGTAAGGAAAGTTGCTAAAAGTTGATAGATGACATTATTGCCTTACTTGCATAATTAATTATGTGTTATTAATTATATTATATAATATAATTAATTAATGGATGCAGTAGGAGAGCGAAATATCGTAGTGGGTCTTACATAAATAGTGCAAATTATGATTATAACTGTAAATGATTTTTTTTCTTTTTATTCTTAGTTTAGTTGTATTTTTCTTTGTTCTACATTGTTAAATGTTAGAGTATCAAATTTGATCTAAAGACTGAAGGGTTGTGATTTTCACGAACAAACCAAATCTATGACTGGCTTATTAACATGAACAATGGGTTTGTTTTGATTTGAAGTGTGAATGTGATAAAACATTTACATTAATCTCACTCTGTAAACCTATTAAGGCAGAAACAGAGCACAGAGCGGGTGTGGGTCTCCGAACTACTCTGACTGGAATGGAATGGGAACGGAACTGTATTGCCATTGCACCTAAAAGTACAACAACATGTGTTTTCAGTACAAGCTCTTCAAGAGCTACTCAGTGCCCTAATGGTTAGAGTGTCCGCCTGAGATCGGTAGGTTGTGAGTTCAAACCACGGCCGAGTCATACCAAAGACTATAAAAATGGGACCCATTTCCTCTCTGCTTGGCACTCAGTATCCAAGGGTTGGAATTGGGTGTTGAATCACCAAAAATTAACCGATTTCTGTTTCCATAGCAGGACAAATGAGAATTCACAACATTTTAAAGCTAAACGTACTGCTGCTTATAGAAGCGAGCACAAAGGAAGAGTGAGACGTTGGATCAGACGGAAGCCAGCACAGGGGGACAAAAGTGATTTTGACGATATAAGCATGGAACTTGATATAAATATGAGTATTTTTTTAAACAACGAAGACAACATATTTTTAGACATATGAGGATTCACAACCTTATCTTTTTGAAGCTGAATATACAGAGGATGAACTACTGCTTATTGAAGCAAGCATGAAGAAGAGGGTGAAACAGACAACAGAGTGAGGTGAAATCCACTTTAAGCTGCAAATGTGGAATTTGAAGCCATGCTACTTCGACATAAATAGCATGCTTACCCAAAATCAACAGGAAACGTCCCGGGCGAGCTGGACCAGACAAACAACTGTCCATTGAGTGAGTGACTTTAATATCGATCATGATACACGCAGCACGCCATGTGTGTTAGTACAACTACGATACATACACTGTCTGGCTAGCTCAACTGTGTACAAACAAAACATGAAATGTGGGAAAATACTTTACGGGTACTGTAATATGATTGTTCATGTTTTTCAGTCAGTACAAATCGGTGTTGTATCGCAGTGTTACAAACCCAAACGCGTTTCATGTTGACATAGAAGCTCGCTTATGTCTTGCCGTAGTTAGCTTTTACGGCTAAGACCGAAGCACGCTAGAAAAACAGTTCCTCAGTGTTGGCTCTTACAATAACAATGTCGCTACAGCTTGGTTATTATACTGGTTACGAAATATAAATTAAGTATTGTTGACGGTTTTTTAATACATTTTCAAAGTGATTTAGAGGTAGAATTGATTGCTCCCGTTAGCGGCATTGCTAGCCACCTAGAACAAGCCGATTTTTATATGTTAGAAAGCAAAAACTTTCATAATGATTGTGATAGGCAAAAAAACAGTTCCCTTTTATTTATTTTTTTATGCATTCTAACTTGTAAATTAATGTAAATAAAAGTGCCAATTGGAGGTCCTCTATTTCGCCCATAAAACTCAATAAAAAAAACATCCAAAAAGCACCAACAATACTCCATTTACATTTCATGACTTTAATATTAACCAAGTATTAGTGATATTGTTATTATAAGCGCTAATGCAAACTATTTATAGCGTTGCCGTGATCACAATTTTGTGTACACCTTCGACATGATCGACTGGTGAGGTGTTTCCTCGTATATTCTCGATCATAAATCATGCCTCTCACCTGGATAGAATAAGGCTGAGGACATATTCCGAAAAGTTGGTACACTTTGACCGCCAAATTAGACCCGGAAATGGCGAGAACGACATGAAAAGACAAATGGTTCCACACAACCTTTTTTTTTGCGAGGATTATGAGTCATTCTTCATCTAAATGGGAATGTATAAACATCCCAGCAGTCTGCATTCTAATGACCGCAGACATTGTGCAGTAAGTGATGTTTTATTATGTTTGTTGTCTCATAAAGTCTGGAGTGAGTAATAATCAGTGATGAAGGGGAAAAAAAGCAATTAATGCGCAGCGTATGCTTAAAATGATCAAAAACCGTACTAAAATTAAATGTTATTATAAATATGCCCATTACTACATGACATATATACTTACAGCATGTACCGTAATTTCCGGACTATAAGCCGCACCTGACTATAAGCCGCACCAGCTAAATTTAGGGGAAAATACAGATTGCTCCATATATAAGCCGCACCCGACTATAAGCCGCAGGGTTTTGATGTGTAATTAGCGTAGTATATAGGGGTTCCTGCTACCACGGGGGGGATTGTCGGGACAGAGATGACTGTTTGGGAACGCAAAGCGTCCCATTTATTAACAATAAATCTTTCAATCATTCAATCAAACTTTCACATCTTTGACATGGCGAACAGCATTCGTGCAGAGTACAAATAATACAACGGTGCAAAGTAATACAAAGTGCTCGCCTGTACGTTATCAAAATAACCAGCCTACCGGTATATGAAAAGTCAGTCTTTAATCATTGTGTCATCGTCTTCCTCCTGCGTACTAAAACCACCGAAATCCTCTTCGTCGGTGTCGGAGAAGAACAGGCCGTAAATAAGCCGCACCGTTGTATAAGCCGCAGGGACCAGAACGAGGGGAAAAAGTAGCGGCTTATAGTCCGGAAATTACGGTATATAAAACCTTAATGGAGGGGTTTGGATGTTTTTTTAAGGGCTTTATAGGCAGAATAGAGCGGCTCTTATTGGCTCCATTGTAAGCAGACTTTTGATCGGAAAAAAATATATACATCCATCTAGGGATGTGGGAAAAAATAGATTCGAATTCGAATCGCGATTCTCACGTTGTGCGATTCAGAAACGATTCTCATTTTTAAAAAATCGATTTATTTATTTTTATTTTTTATTTTTTTAAATTAATCAATCCAACAAAACAATACACAGCAATACCATAACAATGCAATCCAATTCCAAAACCAAACCCGACCCAGCAGCACTCAGAACTGCAATAAACAGTACACAGAACAAACCAAAAGTAGTGAAACAAAAATGAATATTATCAACA
The DNA here is from genome assembly GCF_033978785.1 of Entelurus aequoreus. Taxonomy (NCBI): domain Eukaryota; kingdom Metazoa; phylum Chordata; class Actinopteri; order Syngnathiformes; family Syngnathidae; genus Entelurus; species Entelurus aequoreus. The sequence continues at coordinate 41,145,716 of NC_084745.1, forward strand.
ACAGTATCAATATTAGTTACAATTTCAACATAGCAGTGATTAAAAATCCCTCATTGACATTATCATTAGACATTTATAAAAAAAAATAAAAAAATAAAAATAAAAACAATAGTGTCACAGTGGCTTACACTTGCATCGCATCTCATAAGCTTGACAACACACTGTGTCCAATATTTTCACAAAGATAAAATAAGTCATATTTTTGGTTCATTTCATAGTTGAAACAAATGTACATTATTGCAATCAGTTGATAAAACATTGTCCTTTACAATTATAAAAGCTTTTTACAAAAATCTACTACTCTGCTTGCATGTCAGCAGACTGGGGTAGATCCTGCTGAAATCCTATGTATTGAATGAATAGGGAATCGTTTTGAATCGGGAAAAAAATCATTTTTGAATCGAGAATCGTGTTGAATTGAAAAAAAAAAATCGATTTTGAATCGAATCGTGGCCCCAAAAATCGATATTGAATCGAATCGTGGGACACCCAAAGATTCACAGCCCTACATCTATCGTCATGTCTCTCCTAATGATTGTGACCGATAGGCATAATTCCCCAAAAAGTGCAGTTCCCCTTTAGTAACACACATGTAGAAACATACTCATTGTGCTAAATAATGTTCCTATAAGTATAAACAAGAAGGAAATGTTAGAAAATATTATTTTCTTTGCTGTTATAAGAGGTTGTTATGCTTCATCAGCATATTGTATATCATGTCCCCTTTCTGTATGTAAAGTCATCATTGATGTTTTCAAATGTTCTCATCAACAGCCTCAGTTTTGGCTGTGTCACGTGATGATTGTTTTATCTTCTGTATCTCGGATAAACTTTACATATTGCTTTGGGAACATCAGTTGTTTCCTGTAACTAACTACAATGTGTTACTTCTACATGATCGCTTGGTAACACAATTAAGGGTGTACCAATCTGATACTGATATCATATATCAGTTCAATAAAAACTGGACGGCCAGTTAACATCTAAATGTCCTCCAATAAACACACAAGTTGTTGTTTTTCTTGTATTTTAGTCAAGTCATTTACAAAAGGTAAACATGGTAGGCAATAAGCTAAGGGATGTCCTGATCAATATTTTTTGCCCTCCGATCCTGATCCAATCGTTCTGAATCAGATGACGTTTTACGTTTGTAGTATTTAATGTTACATACTTTTTTTTTTTAAAACCAGACTTAAGTGTCTAATGCACATAAACTGTTGGTTCCCATTGAAAGAGTTTGTAAACACTAACAAAAACAACCCAGAAAAATATTTAGCCATAAGAAGAACACTAACAAGAACAATCTTTGACAGCTTCTCTCTCGTCCACGTTCTCATTTTTTTTTTCTTCGAGCTATCTCTCTTCATCCCTGGCCCCCACATGCATACACAGGCCACATTACCAGCAGCGCTAGTTACATCACCAATAGGTGGACCACTCTCATGTGTGCTCTATTGGAGCAGTCTTGCTCTTCTTTTAGTCATTAAAGGCCTACTGAAACCCACTACTACCGACCACGCAGTCTGATAGTTTATATATCAATGATGAAATCTTAACATTGTAACACATGCCAATACGGCCGGGTTAACTTATAAAGTGCAATTTTAAATTTCCCGGTAAATATCCGTCTGAAAACGTCTCGGTATGATGACGTTTGTGCGTGATATCATGGATTGAACGCAAGTATTGGGACACCATTGTGTCCCAATACAAACAGCGTCTGTTTTCATCGAAAAATTCCACAGTATTCTGGACATCTGTGTTGGTGAATCTTTTGCAATTTGTTTAATGAACAATGGAGACAGCAAAGAAGAAGGTAGGTGGGATCGGTGTATTAGCGACTGGCTACAGCAACACAACTAGGAGGACTTTGAGTCGGATAGCAGACGCGCTATCCGACGCTAGCCGCCAACCGCACCGATAATCGGGTGAAGTCCTTCTTCGCGCCGTCGATCGCTGGAACGCAAGTGAGCACGGGTCGTGATGAGCAGATGAGGGCTGGCGTAGGTGGAGAGCTAATGTTTTTAGCATAGCTCTGTCGAGGTCCCGTAGCTAAGTTAGCTTCAATGGCGTCGTTAGCAACAGCATTGCTAGGCTTCGCCAGGCTGGACAGCATTAACCGTGTGGTTACAGGTCCAGGGTTTGGTTCGGTGTCTCCTGATAGTAGAAGTAATAGTAGTATTGTTGATCTTCTGTCTATCTGTCCAGTCAAGGGCTTATTTCTTCTGTTTCTATCTGAAGTTAAGCACGATGCTATCACGTTAGCTCCGAAGCTAAAGTGCTTCACCGATGTATTGTCGTGGAGATAAAAGTCATTGTGAATGTCCATTTCGCGTTCTCGACTCTCATTTTCAAGAGGATATAGTATCCGAGGTGGTTTAAGATACAAATCCGTGATCCACAATAGAAAAAGGAGAAAGTGTGGAATCCAATGAGCCCTTGTACCTAAGTTACGGTCAGAGCGGAAAAAGATACACCCCTGGCGTCCTGCACTGCAATCTAATCCTTCACTCTCACTTTCCTCATCCACAAATCTTTCATCCTCGCTCAAATTAATGGGGTAATCATCGCTTTCTCGGTCCAAATCGCTCTCGCTGCTGGTGGCCATGATTGTAAACAATGTGCAGATGTGAGGAGCTCCCCAACCTGTGACGTCACGCTACTTCCGGTAAGGGCAAGGCTTTTTTATCAGCGACCAAAAGTTGCGAACTTTATCGTTGATGTTCTCTACTAAATCCTTTCAACAAAAATATGGCAATATCGCAAAATGATCAAGTATGACACATAGAATGGATCTGCTATCCCTGTTTAAATAAGAACATTTCATTTCAGTATGAAGCAACAAAATACAAATGGCTTCTTTTTTCTAATTGAATTCTTTGATTTACTCGATGAATCATTGCAGCCTTAATTGGGACACATCTGTGGTAAAGATCGGCTCGGCATAAACCACCTGCTGGAAAGCAACGTACCCACACATTGTTGAGCATCATCCACCCGCACCAAAGCCCCTTTTAATCCCGAATGCACTAAACAGTGATTTAATAACCAAAAATATTAAATTTGCAAATGCAATCACACATTTATTATTCTGGTGCCACTGTGCTTGACATCACAAACAAGCTCCAAAACCTCATCCCATCTCTCCCATCAGCAATCAAGAGGATAATCATTCACATTGATTAAAATTATGCAAGACTCAAATAATCCGAAAATACAAAATCCCATTTCAAACTCTGCCCTAGCTCGCTAAAAAGCACTGGACTCTCCATTTACATTTCAGGCCCGCTTCCCAAACTCAGTCATGGACCTGCTAGTTTTAGCAGACTCCTCAGCCTCAACATGTGGCTCCAGGCCATCTGTAGGACTTGTATCCCCTTGTTTTAGTCCGGTTGTCCCCATACTATATTCCAGACCTGGGCAAATTAAGGCCCGGGGGCCACATGCACTTTTCAATCTGGCCCGCCAGACATACCCAAAATATTTTTTTAGATCTTTAAAGGCCTACTGAAACCTATAGTTTATATATCAATGAGGAAATCTTAACATTGCAACACATGCCAATACGGCCGGGTTTATTTATAAAGTGCAATTTTAAAGGCCCACTGAAATGAATTTTTTTTATTTAAACGGGGATAGCAGATCTATTCTATGTGTCATACTTGATCATTTCGCGATATTGCCATATTTTTGCTGAAAGGATTTAGTAGAGAACAACGACGATAAAGATTGCAACTTTTGGTATCTGATAAAAAAAAGGCTTGCCCCTACCGGAAGTAGCGTGACGTAGTCAGTTGAACATATACGCAAAGTTCCCTATTGTTTACAATGATGGCCGCATGAAGTGAGAGAGATTCGGACCGAGAAAGCGACAATTTCCCCATTAATTTGAGCGAGGATGAAAGATTTGTGGATGAGTAAAGTGCAAGTGAAAGACTAGTGGGGAGTTGAAGCTATTCAGATAGGGAAGATGCTGTGAGAGCCGGGGGTGACCTGATATTCAGCTGGGAATGACTACAACAGTAAATAAACACAAGACATATATTTACTCTATTAGCCACAACACAACCAGGCTTATATTTAATATGCCACAAATTAATCCTGCATAAAAACACCTGCGTGTTTGTTATGCTAGCTCCTAGCTCCTATGCTAGCTCTTAGCTCCATAGAACACGCCAATACAATTCAAACACCTGATCAACACACACAATCACTCAGCCCAAAAGACCGTTCACCTAACCCAAGGTTCATAAAGCTTATATATTTTAAAAAAGTTACGTACATACGCAAAAAAAAGTTGCGCACATACGGTCAAGCGATGAAATGTTTAGAAGCCAAAGCTGCATACTCACAGTAGCACGTCTGCGTCTTTGTCATCCAAATCAAAGTAATCCTGGTAAGAGTCTGTGTTGTCCCAGTTCTCTACAGGCGTCTGTGTATCGAAGTCAAAAGTCCTCCTGGTTAGAGTCTCTGTTATCCGAGTTCTTCCATCTTGACTGCATCTTTCGGGAATGTAAACAAAGAAGCGCCGGCTGTGTACTGTTGTTGCTGACTACGTTCGAAAAATACGTCCATTTCGCAACGGGAACTTTCTTCTTTGCTTGCTCAGCTTCCTTCTCCATAATGCAATGAACATGATTGCAACAGATTCACGAACACAGATGTCCAGAATACTGTGGAATTATGAAATGAAAACAGAGCTTTTTCGTATTGGCTTCAATGTGGAAGGCATACCCGTGTTCGCCGGTCTACGTCACGCGCATACGTCATCCTCAGAGGCGTTTCGAACCGGAAGTTTAGCGGCAAATTTAAAATGTCACTTTATAAGTTAACCCGGCCGTATTGGCATGTGTTATAATGTTAAGATTTCATCATCGATATATAAACTATCAGACTGCGTGGTCAGTAGTAGTGGGTTTCAGTAGGCCTTTAAATTTCCCGCGGAACTTTCGGTTGAAAACGTCTATGTATGATGACGTATGCGCGTGACGTCAATCGTTGAAACGGAAGTATTCGGACACATTGTATCCAATACAAAAAGCTACAAAATATATATACAATAATAATAATAATAATACAAAATTCCACAGTATTCTCGACATCTGTGTTGGTGAATCTTTTGCAATTTGTTTAATGAACAATGGAGACTGCAAAGAAGAAAGTTGTAGGTGGGATCGGTGTATTAGCGGCTGGCTGTAGCAACACAACCAGGAGGACTTTGACTTGGATAGCAGACGCGCTATCCGACGCTAGCCGCCGACCGCATTGATGATCGGGTGAAGTCCTTCGTCGCTCCGTCGATCGCTGGAACGCAGGTGAGCACGGGTGTTGATGAGCAGATGAGGGCTGGCTGGCGTAGGTGGATAGCTAATGTTTTTAGCATAGCTCTGTGAGGTCACGTTGCTAAGTTAGCTTCAATGGCGTCGTTAGCAACAGCATTGTTAAGCTTCGCCAGGCTGGAAAGCATTAACCGTGTAGTTACATGTCCATGGTTTAATAGTATTGTTGATCTTCTGTCTATCCTTCCAGTCAGGGGTGTATTTATTTTGTTTCTATCTGCAGTTAAGCCCGATGCTATCACGTTAGCTCCGTAGCTAAAGTGCTTCGCCGATGTATTGTAAAAGTCACTGTGAATGTCCATTTCGCGTTCTCGACTCTCATTTTCAAGAGGATATAGTATCCGAGGTGGTTTAAAATACAAATCCGTGATCCACAATAGAAAAAGGAAAAAGTGTGGAATCCAATGAGCCCTTGTACCTAAGTTACGGTCAGAGCGGAAAAAAAGATACGTCCTGCACTGCACTCTAGTCCTTCACTCTCACGTTCCTCATCCACGAATCTTTCATCCTCGCTCAAATTAATGGGGTAATCGTCGCTTTCTCGGTCCGAATCTCTCTCGCTGCTGGTGTAAACAATGGGGAAATGTGAGGAGCCTTTCAACCTGTGACGTCACGCTACTTTTTTTTATCAGCGACCAAAAGTTGCAAACTTTATCGTCGATGTTTTCTACTAAATCCTTTCAGCAAAAATATGGTAATATCGCAAAATGATCAAGTATGACACATAGAATGGATCTGCTGTCCCCGTTTAAATAAAATGTCATTTCAGTAGGCCTTTAAGATGGAAACTGTAGCTGCCAATATGATGTGCAGTGATGTTTTTAAATTACCTGAAGTTTTGAACAATACAAAGTATTTTAATGTTTAATTACCTGAAGTTTTGAACAATACAAAGTATTTTAATGTTTGGAATCTGCGCTTTTGCATGATATACTAGTAGTTACTATGGTATAATCTAATTAGTTACTATGGTAATCTCAGTCACAACAGCTAAAACGAGGCACCAAGCAGTGTGGGTAGGGAGCGTTTCCACAGAGGGTTTCCAGAGCGGCCAGCCTGAAATGCGGGTGTCAGGGACAGACGTGGAAGGAGATTTTTACAACAAAGTTCTAAAGCTTAGTGATGTATCAGATATATCAGATTGTAGGTGGGGTTTTTTTTTACCGTTCGCTGTGTTTGTTGCATTTTTGTTGCGTTTCGCTTGATTGTAAAATTGTTGATCGAGAGGGGGTGTGACGTTCATATGTTGTCAATATTCAGTGTTTTATTGTTCATAGTTTTAATATTGTAAATCCCACATTCTTTATTTACATGTACATTATGGGTGTCTCATTCAGTAAAAAATGTTTTAAATTTAATTCCGTTTTTTAAGGCGGTCTGTCATAACGTTTTTAGCATTCAATCAGACATTGTTGTGAGATTTTGTATTAGGGTTCCTAAAAATCAGATATACCGGCCCGCAGACAAATTGTTTTCTCTCTAAATTTGGCCCCCCGAGTCAAAATAATTGCCCAGGCCTGCTCTATTCCATCATGTTCAAGCCAGACGTCACAAGGCACATCTCCGCCCTGTTTCCCACTCCTCGCCACCAGTCACCAAGCATCACAAACTCCATGTTATACTCAACACCCATCTTCCATCTTGCATCAATTCATCATTAACAAAATCCTAGATTTCCCCTGTCTCACTGAAGCCTGGCATAAACAACTACACTATACTTCTCCCTCATTTAGACCACACCCACTGGATATACATACATCTTAAAAAAAACGAGGGGCGGTTGCATTTCTGTAATTCATAAAAAAAGACATCCACCTTGTCATCTCCACACCTCCCGTCACATCATTTGAACACATTCGAATCTTTCCTTCAAACTCTCTGGCCGGTGCCCTTAGTCACCGCCGTCATTTACCACCCTCCCGACCCAACTCTCTGCAATATCTCAATACGATTTACTTTGAGGTGATTTAGACTTAGACTTAGACAAAATGTATTGATCCACAAGGGAAATTGTTCCGCACAGTAGCTCAGTTATGGAAAGTGTAATGCAGGTATAAAGTAGACAAAAAATGTACCATAGTAGCAATATAAAATATAACATACATGTAATATTTACAAATTATATATACAGTATATAATATATACTGAGATGTTATATTATTATACAAACCCCGTTTCCATATGAGTTGGGAAATTGTGTTAGATATAAATATAAACTGAATACAATGATTTGCAAATCATTTTCAACCCATATTCAGTTGAATATGCTACAAAGACAACATATTTGATGTTCAAACGGATAAACTTTTTTTTTTGTTGCAAATAATCATTAACTTTAGAATTTGATGCCAGCAACATGTGACAAAGAAGTTGGGAAAGGTGGCAATAAATACTGATAAAGTTGAGGAATGCTCATCAAACACTTATTTGGAACATCCCACAGGTGAACAGGCAAGTTGGGAACAGGTGGGTGCCATGATTGGGTATAAAAGTAGACTCCATGAAATGCTCAGTCACTCACAAACAAGGATGGGGCGAGGGTCACCACTTTGTCAACAAATGCGTGAGCAAATTGTTGAACAGTTTAAGAAAAACCTTTCTCAAGCAGCTATTGCAAGGAATTTGGGGATTTCACCATCTACGGTCCGTAATATCATCAAAGGGTTCAGAGAATCTGGAGAAATCACTGCACGTAAGCAGCTAAGCCTGTGACCTTCGATCCCTCAGGCTGTACTGCATCAACAAGCGACATCAGTGTGTAAAGGATATCACCACATGGGCTCAGGAACACTTCAGAAACCCACTGTCAGTAACTACAGTTGGTCGTTACATCTGTAAGTGCAAGTTAAAACTCTCCTATGCAAGGCAAAAACCGTTTATCAACAACACCCAGAAACGACGTCGGCTTCGCTGGGCCTGAGCTCATCTAAGATGGACTGATACAAAGTGGAAAAGTGTTCTGTGGTCTGACGAGTCCACATTTCAAATTGTTTTTGGAAACTGTGGACGTTGTGTCCTCCGGACCAAAGAGGAAAAGAAACATCCGGATTGTTATAGGCGCAAAGTTGAAAAGCCAGCATCTGTGATGGTATGGGGGTGTATTAGTGCCCAAGACATGGGTAACTTACACATCTGTGAAGGCACCATTAATGCTGAAAGGTACATACAGGTTTTGGAGCAACATATGTTGCCATCCAAGCAACGTTACCATGGACGCCCCTGCTTATTTCAGCAAGACAATGCCAAGCCACGTGTTACATCAACGTGGCTTCATAGTAAAAGAATGCGGGTACTAGACTGGCCTGCCTGTAGTCCAGACCTGTCTCCCATTGAAAATGTGTGGTGCATTATGAAGCATAAAATACCACAACGGAGACCCCCGGACTGTTGAACAACTTAAGCTGTACATCAAGCAAGAATGGGAAAGAATTCCACCTGAGAAGCTTCAAAAATGTGTCTCCTCAGTTCCCAAACGTTTACTGAGTGTTGTTAAAAGGAAAGGCCATGTAACACAGTGGTGAACATGCCCTTTCCCAACTACTTTGGCACGTGTTGCAGCCATGAAATTCAATGTTAATTATTATTTGCAAAAAAAAAAAAAAGTTTATGAGTTTGAACATCAAATATCTTGTCTTTGTAGTGCATTCAATTGAATATGGGTTGAAAAAGGTTTGCAAATCATTGTATTCCGTTTATATTTACATCTAACACAATTTCCCAACTCATATGGAAACGGGGTTTGTATTATATTTTTATATAATATATACAATATACAACAAATGCCAATTACCATGTACAATATTACAGTATATGTAATAGCTTCAGCAAAAAAAAAAAAAGGGCAGCACAAAATAAAGAGTAGATCCAGCAGAAAATACTGACAAAGAGAGGTAGATAACATAGAAGCGGTCAGGTAATAGACAAATATCTTATATTGCTGTATGGCAAAAGACGATAGATTTCACCTTCAACATGGACAAACCCAACAACAAACTTCAATTTTCCTTGAACTGCTACAACGTCAATGTCACTCAGCACGTCCATTTTTCCACCCACGCCCATTCTGTCCCTCAGGTTGTTTATATGTGGTGCTGGGTTTATTCTATATTTCACCAGCAGATGTCACTGTTGTTTTGTCATTATCCCTTCTAACTTCTTCTTCTGTGGTTATTTTTGTACGTAGCAGCGCCCTCAAGCGGCCTCCAGTTGTAAATAGCAGGCAATTTAGTAGTAAACGCCATTTGGAAAGCAGTACTGGAGTTGTATGCATCTGTACTCGCCGCTACCTTTTCTTGGGAAACCTTTGGCAAAACATAATTTGTAAGTGTTTATATATATGTACAAACCTTGTTTCCATATGAGTTGGGAAATTGTGTTAGATGTAAATATAAACGGAATACAATGATTTGCAAATCATTTTCAACACATATTCAGTTGAATATGCTACAAAGACAACATATTTGATGTTCAAACTGATAAACTTTTTTTTGTTGTTGCAAATAATCATCAACTTTAGAATTTGATGCCAGCAACACGTGACAAAGAAGTTGGGAAATGTGGCAATAAATACTGATAAAGTTGAGGAATGCTCACCAAACACTTATTTGGAACATCCCACAGGTCTGCAGGCTAATTGGGAACAGGTGGGTGCCATGATTGGGTATAAAAACAGCTTCCCAAAAAATGCTCAGTCTTTCACAAGAAAGGATGGGGCGAGGTACACTTTGTCCACAACTGCGTGAGCAAATAGTCAACAAGTTTAAGAACGTTTCTCAAAGTGCAATTGCAAGAAATTTAGGGATTTCAACATCTACGGTTCATAATATCATCAAAAGGTTCAGAGAAACTGGAGAAATCACTCCACATAAGCGGCATGGCTGGAAACCAACATTGAATGACCGTGACCTTCGATCCCTCAGACGGCACTGTATCAAAAACCGACATCAATCTCTAAAGGATATCACCACATGGGCTCAGGAACACTTCAGAAAACCACTGTCACTAAATACAGTAAAAGAGTGCGGGTACTTTCCTGGCCCGCCTGCAGTCCAGACCTGTCTCCCATAGAAAATGTGTGGCGCATTATGAAGCGTAAAATACGACAGCGGATACCCCGGATTGTTGAACGACTGAAGCTCTACATAAAACAAGAATGGGAAAGAATTCCACTTTTAAAGCTTCAACAATTAGTTTCCTCAGTTCCCAATTGTTTATTGAGTGTTGTTAAAAGAAAAGGTGATGTAACACAGTGGTTAAAAGAAAAGGTGATGTAATACAGTGGTGAACATGCCCTTTCCCAACTACTTTGGCACGTGTTGCAGCCATGAAATTCTAAGTTAATTATTATTTGCAAAAAAAAAAAAAAGTTTATGAGTTTGAACATCAAATATCTTGTCTTTGTAGTGCATTCAATTGAATATGGGTTGAAAAGGATTTGCAAATCATTGTATTCCCTTTATATTTACATCTAACACAATTTCCCAAATCATATGGAAACGGGGTTTGTAGATACACACTACCTAAGCTGTTCCTCCTCTTACTAAAGGAAGAGGCAACATCACACAGCAAACACACATTTAAGGACATACACACTACCTCTCCTCTTCCTCCTCCTACTACTATGAGGGAATAATGAACAACAAAGCAAAGCAGTTACTTTGGTGGCCAGGCTGTGATGGTGAAATTCAAGAACTGGTGAATAAGTGCTCAGTCTGCCAAGCAGTACAGAAAATGCCAGCTGTGGCACTATTACATCCTTGGCGGTGGCCAGAAAGAGTGTGGCAAAGAATTCCCATCGATTTTGCAGAAAAAGATAAACAGTATTTTTTGGTTGTCATAGTTAGCCATTCAAAGTGGTTAGAGGTTTTTCCAATGTCCTCCACCACTTCTCACAACACCATTAAAGTGCTGCGCGGTCTGTTTGCATCGTATGGACTGCCAGAAGAGCTAGTTTCAGACAATGGCCCACAACTGGTGGCAAAAGAGTTTACTCAGTTCCTGGAGAGTAATTGAGTAAAACACACTGCTGTACCGGCTTACCACCCAGCATCAAATGGAGCAGCAGAGAGATCAGTACAAATCCTGAAACGGGCTCTGAGGAAGAATGTGCTGGAAGCAGACAGCATGTCTTCCTTGCCACTCAATCACAGACTTGCAAATTTCCTTCTCATGTACCGCAGCACACCCCACACAGTGACGGGACGTACTCCAGCTGAGTTATTCCTGAAACGCCAGTTGAGAACTCGTTTCAGTTTGCTCAAGCCGGAGCTTGCCAGACAGATAGAAGGAAAACAAGCAGCGCAGAAGCATCATCATGACAAATGGGCTCCCCCTGTTCGCTTTTTCCTGGGGGGGGAGGTGGTTCGCATAAGAAATTTCAGGGGCGGAGTGGAAAAATGGATTCAGGCAAAAATACTGAAAAGACTGGGAACTGTCACTTACCTGATCCAAGAGGGACAGAGACAGCGCACAGTGCATGTGGATCACATGTTACCATGGCGAGAGAACATGGAGAGACTGCCAGTTATCTTGTCTCCACCAGTTGCAGAAAATGTACCATCAGTACAACTGGACAGTGCTGTTTCAGTTCCATCACCAGGACCATCAGTGAGTCAGACACAAACTAGTCTCATCACTGAACCAGATTCAAGGGCTGCTGTGTTGCCATCATCAGAACCCAGATCACCCACAACAAAAACCCCACCAGTGATCCGCAGGTACCCAGAAAGGTTTCGAGTACCACCAAAAAAACTGAATCTCTGAAGACAGTATAAAAATCTGTGTTAAAGGTGTACAAATACTGTTTTGTATAATACGTATGTTATTGTTGACAAATGAGGGTTAAGAGTTCAGTACTAAAAAAAAGAAAAAAAAGAATGTGGTTTCAGTACAGTTTTTTAAATTGAACTGTTGCATTTTTTGGTTGGGTTGTGTATTTCTTTTGAGTAATTTCTACATTTCTAAAAGGGGAGGAATGTAATAGAGTGATCTATGTTTGTCTGTTGCCATCTCCTGGTGAATATTGGCTATAGCGTACTGGAGTTACTTTTTGGTTGGCCAACGATTTACGTGGTGTTGCGCACCTGACGTCACGTGTGTTGAGTCTGTTCTGGAAGTCTACAGTAAAGAGACGTACTTCATCACCTCGCCTGTACAATATGTTTAATGTAATGTTTAATGCAAGGGTGTCCAAACTTTTTTGCTAATAGATTAATCTGTCGATTATTACTTCGATTAATCGATTAATAATCGGATAAAAGAGACAAACTACATTTCTATCCTTTCCAATATTTTATTGAAAAAAACCAGCATACTGGCACCATACTTATTTTGATTATTGTTTCTCAGCTGTTTGTACATGTTGCAGTTTATAAATAAAGGTTTATTTAAAAAAAATAAAAATACAAAAATAAAACATTTAAATTAAAATAAAATATTGCCTCTGCGCATGCGCATAGCATAGATCAGGGGTGTCCAAACTTTTTCCACTGAGGGCCGCACACAGAAAAATTAAAGCATGTGGGGGCCATTTTGATATTTTTCATTTTCAAACCATAACAAAATATATGGATTTTTTATTTATTTTACCTTTAGGGTCCCGGGGACCATAAAGGGTCTCAGTCATTAAAATGTTAAAAATAAGTCACATTATTATTTTTTTTTAATTATTTAACGCTTACAGTAAATCTCTATATCAACTTCAAGTTGATATTAAGTAATACAAATTTAAAAAAAATGTTTTATGGCTTTTCTGTCAAAAACAACTTAGTTTTTTTTATAGTAAAACTGAAATATGCAGTATTTAGTAATTAGAGCCCTAAAATATCAATAATGCAGGACACCATTGATTTGAATTCTTTCATATTTTTGTGTAATCACAGTGAAAAGATAAATAAAAAATCACTAAATATATTTGGGATCCAAAAGGTGCCCCACTCATAAAGTGATACATTTTTATTAGGTTTTTCTTTTACTTTCAACACTTAAGTTACGAGGTCAACTTCAGATATATCTGTCGATTTTATGCTGGAACTATTATTTTGTTTGTTTTATGCTCTTTTGTCAAAGAAAACTTTGATGTTGTTGTATGGCTACTACACAATATATGCAATATTTACCACATAAAACATTTTAAAGTGAAATATTTTAAGTTATTGGAGCCCTGAAAATAATTCATTATAACATGGATTTTTTGTCATTATTATTATTTTTTGAGCAATGGCAAACAAATAAAAATAAAGAAAGACAAGAAAAAAAAACAGCCCGCATGGCACCTTTTGTGTCAACATTGCAACTTTTTCTCGTTAGATTTCACCTCATTCCACTTTTTTTAAAGTTATTTTTTATTTTTACAATAGTATTTCCAGAATGTGTGACGGGCCGGTAAACAATTAGCTGCGGGCCGCACTTTGGACACCCCTGGTTTAATGTATCTGAACTTTTTTTTGTTAAAATTAAAGCCAATAATGCAAATTTTGTGGTCCTCTTTATTTAGAAAAGTATCGAAATATATTTTAGTATTTGGTACCAAGATATTAGTATTGGGACAACACTATTGCTTTATTGGCATTGTTGTTGATGGGATATGGATCTCTGGTTCCTAACTCTACGTCACGGATCACGTGACTGTCTTGTTCATTTTTTTTCAAAATGGATTGGGAATCTGTGAGATTGATCTATTTATTCACAAACTTTTGAAGTATTTGGGTGTCATAAATCAGATATATATAGAATAGAATAGAATATAAAGTACTTTATTGATCCCTGGGGGAAATTCAGCACCACAGTTCGCTCACAATAGACAGTAATAATAATAAATAATATAACATAAATATAATATATTATATATATATAATATATAAATAATATAAATAAATTCTACATATACTCTACATTTAATGTATATACATTTATACATTTTACACACATTTATATACACAATACACATATATAATATATATATATATATAAATAATATAATACACATTTATTTATATACATTACATTTATCATATATGATAATGGCTTCACTATAGAGGCAACTTGTTTTTCCAATCTACTGCTACTTTAAAGACACACACACAAACACACACACACAGCTCTCATGAAACGTCTCAACTGCATATGCCAGATATTTGAAGGTTTTGTTTTTCCAGTAATGCATTAATTACTTACCCTGGTAATTACATTTATTAAAGCATAATTCCGTTCATAATTCAATTACTTTTTTGGGAAAGTACCATGGGACTAGTATTAATTACTTTTCAAAAGTATTTTGCAGAGCACTACTCCTCACCCCCCACAATCCTGTTAGAAACGTACAAATAAGCACCCGCTGTCCTCTCATCACAGAACCCAACACCGAACCTGGGAGGGCAGTGCCTTATCCACCACTGCCCCCACCTTTTGAAACTTCCCCCCATTTCCACCCGCTCATGACAAAACCCCACAATGTTTGAAAAAAAAAAAAACACCTTTTCAAAACTTGCTTTTAATACTAGACAAACCATAGACAAACCATCTCATAATACAATGTTCTTTAATTGAGTCCACATTTTATTTAGACTTTTCACTGATTGTTTTAGTACACTGTATGTGCTTTGATGATCATAATTTCTTTGGATTATGTTCAGTTAAATGTATTCATTTATGTAGCACATAAATGTGCTGTACACAATAAACAATTAGAAAAAAATGTGCACGCAGTGTCATATTTACATTGTAACACAGAAGAATGTATTAAATACAATAGTAAAATATACCTTAAAAGCAATGCAAAATATATCACCTAAAAATACTAAAATGGAATAAAAAAATTAAAAAAACTATAAAACAAGAAATAAAACGACCAAGATATCCTGCCTAACCGGATTTGAACGACAGGGAGTAAAATTATGTTTTTAACCTAGATTTAAATTGGTGTAAGTGTCTTTGAGTATCTTTTTATTGATTGATTGATATATTCTTATTTCAAATATGCATAAAAACAAGAGCAAGCCTGATCCTATACAGTGCTATAGCCTTAACAGCCATTATAACAAAATGAAAACAATGGAGAATAAAAAACAAAAACAAATGAGCATTGGAATTTCTTTTTTTCTTTTTTTACATATTTGAAAAGGAGTGAGAAGAAGTTTACACTTATTTAATCCAACCTCTTTTTTTTTTAAATCATAAATTACTCTGAGCTAGAACTACCTATTCACTCAATGTACAAACTTAATGAACTTGTTTATACTGTACATACATTATAGATATATACATACATATGCACACTACAATAAACCATATAGCGCTTTATAAAGCGCTATACAGTATAAATATAGTGAGTTATTATTATTACTATTATTTTTCCATGTCAACAAAGCCAGCATGCCTGATAGGAAGAACTCAAAAATCAGGGTCCACTTTTCAAAATGGGCTAATTTGTTAAGGAAAATGATAACTAAGATGCACGTTTCAATCAAAACAGTGTGTATAATGAGCACAATACTCAAAGTATAAACACTTTGTAGGACTCAACAAAATACTCGCATAGGACAAACTGAAAAATTAATGCACACTTCCAAAGGATACTCAGAAGTGTAAGAAACAATATATAACCACTGGACAACACAGTTATCAGTATCAGCTTTCTGTTAAACATAAGATATTGTTTTATTTAATATTTTGTTATCAAAACAAATGATCATGTATTAACACATGAAGCATTTATTTCATATTGATCCCTGAATTGCAAATAAAGATTTTTGGCTTTATTCCAAAAGGCACGTCTCCATTAAAGTTGTCTATGATTCATCTTTCTGCATCATATTCTATACCTGTTCTTCATCAAGCTGCGTTCTGACTGGTTTCGAGGAACACTGCCTTGCCCCACACCTTGAGGAAGGATGGAGTTGGCATATTGAAGCTGGTTGGATGTCATGTCACCTGAGGAACCAGCGGAGATATAAACCAGTTAGTTAGTTAGTTAGTTGTTTGGATTACATTTATGATACCAACAAATATTATTTTCAGGTAGGATGTGTCATATTAACCTAACTGCATTAAAGACTGGACTCTCACTATTATGTCGGATCCACTATGGACTGGACTTTCACTAATATGTTAGATCCACTATGGACTGGACTTTCGCTAATATGTTAGATCCACTATGGACTGGACTTTCACAATAATATGTCAGACCCTCTCAACATCAATTGCTTTCGGTCACCCCTAGAGGGGGGGGGTTTACCCACATATGCGGTCCTCTCCAAGGTTTCGCATAGTCATTCACATCGACGTCCCACTGGGGTGAGTTTTCCTTGCCCTTATGTGGGCTCTGTACCGCAGATGTCGTCGTGGCTTGTGCAGCCCTTTGAGACACTTGTGATTAATGCCTGGTTCACACCAACGGCGCTTGCCGCGCTTTAAAGCGGCGAGCAAAGCGCCGTCATTTTTGTCAATTTTTCCACGAATATCCCAATCTCCGAAGTAATGTTATGCTTTGATACGCTCTGATACAAATTAGTTGCCGCTTTGTTACCGTTCCTCATGATTTGATGCCGCTTTGATACGCTTTAAATCACGCTTTGATACGTTTTATTACGCTTTATTGAACTTTATTACGCTTTGATGCGATCCTGACGCTTTAAATCAGGCTCTGACACGATTATCAAGCTCTGTTGTGCATTGTTACAACAAAAATAAGAAAAAAATGTGAAAAACTCAGTATACTGTTTTCCACACATTTTTTATATTCATTTATTTTTTCAATTTCTCTTTTTTTCCCGTTATATTATGTTTTATATCTTCATTTCTTTTATTTCTTTGTCATCTTAATAAATATCTTTCATTTCTTATGCTAGTTGACAATAATAAAAGGCATTTCTTTTAAACGTAACATATTCTCTTTATTATTAACATTTTCATACAGAAAAATTATAGACAGTAATGTCAAACTGCAACATCAAACAGCAAACTCTAACAGAAGTACAGAAACAATGATCATCGTATAAAAAAGGCAATGATGCAAAAGAGAATGGATTTGTAATCCTGTGTTGGTTTTACATAAAGTTTCAATGTCACTGGTCAATATCACAGTCACTTCCTATTGCGCTTTGAACCAAGATCTGTTAAGCTTTCCTACGCTTTGAGTCAAGCTTTGCTGAGGAGCTTTGTCAGGCTTTGATACGCTCTCGGTGCTTTATTCCATTCTTGACAGAGCGCAGAATTTTTTTAAACCGTTTAAAAATTTTTGGCGAACTTGCCGCATGTCCCGCTTCACTACAAGCTTTCCCACGATCCATTAGGACCCTCACGCTTTAATCAGGCTTTGTTACGCTTTAACGCCGCTTTGCATGCCGCTTTAAAGCGCCGTCAAAGCGCCGTTGGTGTGAACCTAGCATAAGGGCTATATAAATAAACATTGATTGATGATTGAAGATACCGTGGTGGAATAATGTCTATCCCATCCAAAAGAAAAATATGTATTTTTTAATACTAAAAAAAACAATAAAAACTAAAATGTAAGGATTCTGGAGGATCAAGTCAAACTTCACTCTAGTGTGACAAACAATAAAATAAGAATAAATAAAACAGTCAGGTGTTTTTTTTTTCCGTCTATCATCATCATCAGGCTACAGCAGTTTAATGTACAAACCCCGTTTCCATATGAGTTGGGAAATTGTGTTAGATGTAAATATAAACGGAATACAATGATTTGCAAATCCGTTTCAACCCATATTCAATTGAATGCACTACAAAAACAAGATATTTGATGTTCAAACTCATAAACTTTATTTTTTTTTTGCAAATAATAATTAACTTAGAATTTCATGGCTGCAACACGTGCCAAAGTAGTTGGGAAAGGGCATGTTCACCACTGTGTTACATGGCCTTTCCTTTTAACAACACTCAGTAAACGTTTGGGAACTGAGGAGACACATTTTTTAAGCTTCCCAGGTGGAATTCTTTCCCATTCTTGCTTGATGTACAGCTTAAGTTGTTCAACAGTCCGGGGGTCTCCGTTGTGGTATTTTAGGCTTCATAATGCGCCACACATTTTCAATGGGAGACAGGTCTGGACTACAGGCAGATCAGTCTAGTACCCACACTCTTTTACTATGAAGCCACGTTGATGTAACACGTGGCTTGGCATTGTCTTGCTGAAATAAGCAGGGGCGTCCATGGTAACGTTGCTTTGATGCAACATATGTTGCTAAAAAACCTGTATGTACCTTTCAGCATTAATGGCGCCTTCACAGATGTGTAAGTTACCCATGTCTTGGGAACTAATACACCCCCATACCATCACAGATGTTGGCTTTTCAACTTTGCGCCTATAACAATCCGGATGGTTCTTTTCCTCTTTGGTCCCGAGGACACAACGTCCACAGTTTCCAAAAACTATTTGAAATGTGGACTCCTCAGACCACAGAACACTTTTCCACTTTGTGTCAGTCCATCTTAGATGAGCTCAGGCCCAGCGAAGCCGACGGCGTTTCTGGGTGTTGTTGATAAACGGTTTTCGCCTTGCATAGGAGAGTTTTAACTTGCACTTACAAGATGTAGCGACCAACTGTAGTTACTGACAGTGGGTTTTTGAAGTGTTCCTGAGCCCATGTGGTGATATCCTTTACAAACTGATGTCGCTTGTTGATGCAGTACAGCCTGAGGGATCGAAGGTCACAGGCTTAGCTGCTCACGTGCAGTGATTTCTCCAGATTCTCTGAACCCTTTGATGATATTACAGACCGTAGATGGTGAAATCCCTAAATTCCTTGCAATAGCTGGTTGAGAAAGGTTTTTCTTGAACTGTTCAACAATTTGCTCACGCATTTGTTGACAAAGTGGTGACCCTCTCCCCATCCTTGTTTGTGAATGACTGAGCATTTCATGGAATCTACTTTTATACCCAATCATGGCACCCACCTGTTCCCAATTTGCCTGTTCACCTGTGGGATGTTCCAAATAAGTGTTTGATGAGCATTCCTCAACTTTATCAGTATTTATTGCCACCTTTCCCAACTTCTTTGTCACGTGCTGCTGGCATCAAATTATAAAGTTAATGATTATTTGCACAAAAAAAAAATGTTTATCAGTTTGAACATCAAATATGTTGTCTTTGTAGCATATTCAATTGAATATGGGTTGAAAATGATTTGCAAATCATTGTATTCCGTTTATATTTACATCTAACACAATTTCCCAACTCATATGAAAACGGGGTTTGTAACTAAATAAATGTAAATGTAAATAATTGCAACAATATTCGTTACTTTACCGCTTTTTTTTAGTTACGACTTTCTCACGGCATTACTTTTTTATTGTAAAATTCCAACTTTTTTCTCATGCCTGACGACTATTTTTCCAATGACCATTTTTATTTTGCTACAACGCTTTCATAAATACTTTTTTATTGAAAAACTCAAACTTTCTCGTAATATGACTATCGACAAATGTATACTTTTGTCTCATAACGTTCAGACCCGTTTGTTAAAGAAGGACGACTTTTTCCCCTCACTACTATCACTTTTCAATTGTATGATGACTTTTTTTTTAAAATCTTACAACCTATATCTCATAACATGATGACTTTTTCTGGTAACGATACATGTGAAATAATTAAATTATTGCTTCCAAAATTAAGTTGCCGTTATTATTCTCGCTATTTGCCTCATGTGTTTCTCCAAGTGTCCAGCAGGTGTAATATGGCAGGCTCGCTTCCTGTGAGCATGATGTCATCACTGCGTCCATTGGAAAACTAGAGTATTGGTGGAAAAGGTATTTTCAAATTGGCCATGTGCCCTACATATATTGTTACTATTATTAGACAATGCTTAATAAGTCAACTACTGTTAGAGTAACGGTTGAATTGTTTGATTGAGATGGAGAAAGGTAATTTCTCTATGTGTTTGTTTGATAGGGCGACTGTTTTGAAGGTTTGAGGGTGCTTGGTACCTGCCAGTGGTTGAGTAAACTGCATCTGCAGGTTATCCTGCCTCTCTGTGCAGTAGGGAATGGGCAGTGTCTGTGTTGGTTGTGTACTCGTCATAGCCATCGTTGCCACAGTCTGTGCTCCATCATTCTGATAGCAGTATGCACCTCCTAATAAGCGAGACAAAAGGTCATCATTTTGTTCCACAGGTGAATATCTATACAGCGCATCTGGAAAGCATTCACAGCTTGTGACTTTTTCCAAACTTTGTTAAGTCACAACCTTATTCCAAAATGAAGTACGTTCATTTTTGTCCTCAAAATTCGACAAGACAATGCCCAGATACTGACCATTTGAAAATGTTTTTTTATTTTATTTGACCACTTTATTAAAGATATTTGAAAAAAATCACATGTACATAAGTACTCACAAGTTGCACGCGCGACAGTATGTGACGTATGTACCAAGGTGCGCTTGTTTTATCTCTGTGAGAAGGAGAGACAAGAAGGAGTGAGAAAAGCCTGTAGTGTAATGCCCGCAGCTAAAAGCAACTGCCTGAGAACGTATACTCAAATACTCACGAAATAGTCATTTTCTACATCGCACAGAGACAAACCCATGATACATCGAGTGTATTTGATGTATAGCCCAGCCCTACTCACAACCTTAGCTCAAAACTTTGTTGATGCACCACCGCTATATGTTTAATGAAACGTGATTATATGCATGAGTGTATGTATGTATGTATATGTGCTTGTGTATGTACAGTATGTGTGTATGTTTGTACAGTAAATGTGTGTGTGTGTATGTGAGTATTAGGGTTGTACGGTATACTGTAGTGATGGGTTGATGAGGCGTTGTGAAGCGTTTCGACACATTACAAAACTGTATTGATACTGTGTTGATACTGTGTCACTAAATACTGACATCTGCTGGACATTAAAAATCCCTACAGGCAACCTATGGACCGACTCAACTGACACTGATTTTATGACCTAGTACAGACCTGGGCATTCTGCGGCCAGTGGGCCACATCCGGCCCTTTTGTGCGTCCCTGTCCGGCCCGCGTGAGGCCAATCATAAATTACAAAATTAATTTTAAAAAGTATCTATGTCGAGTGTGCCATACAACGGTGCTACATTTGTTTTGAAAAACGTTATCTGTATTACTTCCGTGTGGACGTATGCGCGTGCGTGATTGTGAGTGAAAGTGAACAGCTGCAATCACAAATGACAAAATAAAGTTGAAAAAACATCTATGTTGTGTGCGCAATACAACTGTGCTGCTTTTATTTTGAAAAGTGTCATTTATGGGCGCATGCCCGTGTGTAACCTGTGAGTGAAGGTGCACATGCAGCGACAAGTGATGCACGGTTTACACCCGAGACGCTAAAAAGAGAAAAGTTGATGACGAATGCCGTGTTTTCAACAAGACATGGACTGCCAAGCAACGTTCCCTCTAAGGTGCGCGCCTGCGCACTGCTCAAGCGTCCTCTGCGCACAGCAAATATATGCAAAATCTCATCTGAATTCTAAACAAAATAAACACATTTATTCTGTGTAATTTTGCAATGCAACTTCGAGTGACAGGGACAACAAGCGGCCCTAACGGTGTTCATCAACACCGTTCAATTGAACACCGTTCAATTGAACACCGTTCAATTATTGTAACGTCTATCGAGATGCTCCGGGGACAGGAATTATATCGATCACTTTATTGAGCAAAACTGTTTATATTCGGCCATAACCACACCAAAAACATGAGTAAAACACTTCTCTCTCGAAAAACTAGTAATTTTCTGCCGTACAAACCAGGCCAAAACCAACTTGTCATCTGTCACCAACACGCATACCACTAAACCACTGGTGCGTTTATGGCCACACAAAAAGACGGACAACTCAAACACCACACAAAGTTACACTATGACTCCTCAGTCATACGTGTGCTTATTTTACTGTCATTTATTATTAATGTTAATTTATTTATATTAATCATGGAATGCTGTTACTAGAGAAAGTTACAGGAATGCACACTTCATCCTATACTTACATTTCATTGTGCAACATGAGGATGTTTAAGGGGAACTAAATGTGATCTCTGAAAGGGGTACAAATGATTTCCAAAGCAGTGCTTTTGGTATAAAGTTAAGTTAGGTTAAATGAAAGTATTATTATTATTATTATTATTATTATATATATCAAAAATAATATTGAGCAAAATTTAATTGAAATATTGTCGATGTGGCCCTCCAGCAGTGCTCGGGTTGCTCATGCGGCCCCCGGTAAAAATTAATTGCCCACCCCTGACCTAGTATATACAATAATATAAACCAAGTCATTGTATTTCATTCAGGATTATTTCCTATCTTCATTTAAATAAAAATATATATTTTATCTTTTTTAGATACAGTCAATAAATAATGTGAACATGTATCATAACATGGAAATCTAAGAGAACGTGTTGTGAATGAGGATGTGGACTGGGAATTTTTGTAATTTTTTTTTTACACATTTTTATTTAAAAAAAAAACAGTTTTTCCAACGTATTAAATTTTAGACAAGTTCTCTTCTTAGTTATTATTTCTCCGGCTGTAGAAAAGACCCGCTCACAGGGCACAGAGGAGGCGTCAGTGCGACACAGTTCGCGTATCGGTCACGTGACCGAAACAGCTCATGATCGGTCACGTGACTTTCTAAAAGCGGTACGCGCACCGACACAGGGTTTTGCTCTATGAGCTCGACGCATGCGCCGATGCATCAGTGTTGCCGGACCCATCACTAGTATACCGGTACTAATGAATTAAAAACGATACTATACTGCAGTGACGTGCGGTGAACTATACATACTTTTGGAGTTTTTCTTCTTTTTTTTACTTAAATTCATATGTGCAGCTCTAATCATTGTTGATTTAGGTTGCACATTAGAATAACAAGTAAACAAAGGGAGTTATTCGCTTTCATAGTAACGTTATCATAATGATATTATGATAAATGGGTCCAAAAGTATTTGGTATAGTTGTTATTAGATACTTTTTGGTCCCATTTTCTTTTAACAAAATAAATCAAGTATTGTGAGTGTATCTTATCTTTCTGTATTTGTATCTGAAGCAGCAATCTGTATCCTCCATGAAAACGTACTTTGTATGATTACATTCATTTTGTCTTGAAGTCCAGTTTAGAGAAGTATTTAATCTTGGATACAGTATATAATCCTCCATATTGGCAGACATTCCATCCATCCATTTTCTACCGCTTGTCCTTTTCGGGGTTGCTGGAGCCTATTTCAGCTGCATTCGGGCGGTAGGTGGGGTACACCCTGGAAAGTCGCCACCTCATCGCAGGGCCAACACAAATAGACAGACAACATTCACACTCACATTCACATTCACACACTAGGGCCAATTTAGTGTTGCCAATCAACCTATCCCCAGGTGCATGTCTTTGGAGGTGGGAGGAAGCCGGAGTACCCGGAGGGAACCCACGCAGTCACGGGGAGAACATGCAAACTCCACACAGAAAGATACCGAGCCAAGGATCGAACCCAGGACCTTTGTATTGTGAGGCACACGCACTAACCCCTGTCACACCGTGCTGCCCTTGGCAGACATTCATTTAATTACATTTCATTCCAAGCCATAAAACAACTATTTTTGCATCTGACAAAAAACACCCACAAACGCTGGCTTATTCTAATAAAAATGCCATGTTTGTTGTAAATAGTTTTAAAAAAA
Source organism: Entelurus aequoreus (assembly GCF_033978785.1). NCBI lineage: Eukaryota > Metazoa > Chordata > Actinopteri > Syngnathiformes > Syngnathidae > Entelurus > Entelurus aequoreus. The sequence continues at coordinate 41,169,703 of NC_084745.1, forward strand.
AGAAAAAAAAAAGGCTGGCTTCCGCTGGAGAGACATGTGTCTGCTAGCTTGAGTGCCCCCACTTCTCCCATTGTGGCGAGTCAGAGTACTGCAAGTTCACAATATATCGCCTCCTACTTTGAGGCAGAGGTACTTGCTGCCTCATGGCCTGCCTTTTCCCCGTGGCAACAAGCACGCACACGCTCAATACACTTTGTTGTGTAGCCGTGGAGGCACCACCATTGTCTGCCTCACTTCTCGTCTGCCGTGTTATTTTCATCAGGAAACATGGAATTTCCACGATTATTCCTGAATTTTCAGGAACCACACCAAAATCACATAGAAAGCATAAACCAAAAGAGAAATATTAAAATGTATTTTATTTTATTACTTCAATTTTGAGCATCTCATGGTTAAGCCACCTGGTGGGCAAGGTGAGGCAGTGCCTCACCTTGCCTCCCCTGACAGCACGTCACTGCTATGCTGCTTCTGAAAAATACTGGTTCCCCTTTTTTTTACGGGCATAACGGCGCGCCGTCGTGACATTGCTTGTTTTACGCGCAGAGGAGCATGTTCGGCAACGCACACACACTGAGTACTTACAAGCAGACACGGTGTGCAGACATAAAAAGGGAGAATAGACACATGTTAGCTTAAAAACTAATGATAAGGGTGAAGCTGTAACACTGGAACACCGCTCAGCAAAAGGTGCTTTAAAACATGGCTCGCTAGCTAGCGGCTAACGTCCATCCACAGTGGGCAGTCTTTTAGCTACTTCTCAGTCACTATTATCATCTCCATGGCGACAAATAAATTAAGTTTCTTACAAGTATCATCCCTGCAAGACGAGGAATAGCTAAACATGTTTCACTACACACCGTAGGAGGATACTCAAAAAGCAAGCGGCAACAAATGCCATGGGTGAATCTACACCTGACATCCACTGTAACGATACCGATACAAGACTGTATCTAGTTGATACTAAAATGATTACATAGATATTTTTTATCATCACAAAATCTTTTTTATTCTTTTTAAATGTATATTATGTTGTGCAGCACGGTGGAACAGGGGTTAGTGCATGTGCCTCACAGTACGAAGGTCCTGAGTAGTCCTGAGTTCAATCCCGGGCTTGGGATCTTTCTGTGTGGAGTTTGCATGTTCTCCCCGTGACTGTGTGGGTTCCCTCCGGGTACTCCGGCTTCCTCCCACCGCCAAAAACATGCACCTGGGGATAGGTTAATTGGCAACACTAAATTGGCCCTAGTGTGTGAATGTGAGTGTGAATGTTGTCTGTCTATCTGTGTTGGCCCTGTGATGAGGTGGCGACTTGTCCAGGGTGTACCCCGCCTTCCGCCCGAATGCAGCTGAGCTAGGCTCCAGCACCCCCCGTGACCCCAAAAGGGACAAGCGGTAGAAAATGGATGGATATTATGTTTATAAACTCAGGAAATACGTCCTTGGACACATGAGCACTTGAAATATGACCAATGTATGACCCTGTAACTATAGGTATCGGATCGATATCCAAATTTGTGGTATCATCCAAAACTAATGTACAGCACCCAAACAACAGGAAAAGTGTATTACTTTTATTACAATTTTTTGTGGTCCCCTTTATTTATAAAAGTATCGAAATATATTTTGGTACTGGGATCAAAATATTGGTATCGGGACAACCCCAGTGCATATGTACCTATGTTTGAATTTGTGCATGTACCTATGTATGCACGTATATATCTATCTATCTATGTATGTATCACTATACGTCTGTGTGTATTTATGTATATATCCTGTATAACAGGCCTGGCCAACCCGCGGCTCGCGAGCCTTATGCGGGTCTTTGGCTGGTTTCATGCGGCTCTTAACTCTGTTATGAGTAGCGTATGTGTGTGTGTGGCTCTTTTAAGATATGACAACATGTGAGGTGAGTGACGTCAGGGTGGGCGAGAGAGGTGAGGAAGCGGTAACAGTGAGTGCATGCAGGTGCTAGTAGCTTGGTGGATGGCTGCGTGCAAGACACCAATAAAGTCACAAAGTTGCAACAAACCGCCGGCCTCGTCATTCACCCTCGAGTCCGGAGCTGTAAAGACGAAGGGTGTTACCCCCGAAGTACATCGGCCCTGGAGGAACGTCTCCCCTGCGCTCCTCGACTACGGTCTGGGAGCCGGAAGCAGGAAAGGTGTAACAACTCTTATTAGTGCCTTAGTGTTTACCATGAAGTCTTTATTTTGACAACCCCTCGCGGTAAACTTGTCTGAGTGCAAACTGAGGCAGTATTTGTCATTGATAAAACTTTCGGCGAATCAAAATTCATGACCAATAAAAACGCAATAAACGGGGTCGGAAATTTGACCCGGCAAATATAAACAAAAGAAAGCGATAATCGATACAATAAAAAAAACAAGCAAACTGGGCGGTAGGTTAAAAAAAATTGAGCGTCCTTTCTGATTTCAATGCGTAAAAAGGCACAAAAAGTGCGATAACGCCAACAATGCTTGACAGTATAACAAAATAAGTCACTTATATTCTGTAACATTCACCGTTTTAGAAAAAGTGCAAAGGTAGAAATATTCCAAATAACCTCTTGTATACAATGTAAACATAAATAATGCCTCAAAACAAGTTAATTACATTTCAACAAAACACAGCAGACGAGCTCTCGCCCTGAACAGCTGTTTTGTAGTGTCGATATGGGCTAGTACAGGGGTCGGCAACCCGCGGCTCTAGATGCGGCTCTTTAGCGCCGCCCTAGTGGCTCTCTGGAGCTTTTTTCATAAATGTATGAAAAATTGAAAAAGATGAGGGGAAAAAAATATATTTTTTGTTTTAATATGGTTTCTGTAGGAGGACAAACATGACACAAACCTCCCTAATTGTTATAAAGCACACTGTTTATATTAAACATGTTTCACTGATTCGAGTATTTGGCAAGCACCGTTTTGTCCTACTAATTTTGGCGGTCCTTGAACTCACCGTAGTTTGTTTACATGTATAACTTTCTCCGACTTTCTAGGACGTGTTTTATGGCACTTTTTTTCTGTCTCATTTTGTCCACCAAACTTTTAACATTGTGCATGAATGCACAAAGGTGAGTTTTGTTGATGTTATTGACTTGTGTGGAGTGCTAATCAGACATATTTGGTCACTGCATGACTGCAAGCTAATCGATGCTAACATGCTATTTAAGCTATCTATATGTACATATTGCATCATTATGCCTCATCTGTAGGTATATTTGAGGTAATTTAGTTTCCTTTAAGTCATCTTAATTCAATGTATATCTCATAACACACTATCTGTATGTAATATGGCTTTTAACTTTTTGCGGCTCCAGACAGATTTGTTTTTGTATTTTTGGTCCAATATGGCTCTTTCAACATTTTGAGTTGCCGACCCCTGAGCTAGTAGATCTTTATTTGCCACAGATATATACCTTCCTGCTTTGCACACAGTGCATTCTGCTTCCCATGTGTCACGGCCAGGACCAAAACAGGGATACCTTTTCCGCAAATCATCCGTGAAGTTGCATTTACGTTTCGGCATCTCTTTTTTTGTCCTGTCTGTCTCTCCACATCTCTCTCTTGTGTCCTGTCTGTCTCTCCACATCTCTCTCGTGTCCTGTCTGTCTCTCCACTCCCTCGCTCTCTCTCTGTCTCTGCCCCTCCCTCACGAATGCTGCTGCGTGTGCTCGCCTCCACAATTTGTTTTGTTTTCAACCCGTTCTTGACCCTGGACGTACATTGAAAATACACGCAGCCCTAACTCAAAATGCCGGACATTTGAGGCATTTAAGAAACCCCGCCCGGACAGCCCCCGCAAAAGAGGACGTAAGGTCAGTCTAACACAAGAAGAAGAAGCCGGTTTGAGTGATGTCAAACGTGCATGTGCGTGAGATCACGGTAGTAAACTATTTGTGACATGTTCGCTCTCAAAATGGCAGGGAAAAAAAACACAGCAAAACGAAAATACGAATAAGAACGCAGGACATTTTTAACAGAGTGGGACAGTTTATATTTTTTTGTTGAATGTAATGGCAAGCCACTCTGCCTTATATGTCAGGCGTCATTAGCGCATTTTTAAAGCTTCAAATCTTCAGCGTCACTTCAGCTCACATCGACCAGGAAATTCCAAAAGGGACAAAACTTCGCAAGCACAAGTTGGCCACTTTGAAAAGTCAGGCAGAAAAGCAGAAAGTTTTTCCAAAAATGTACAAAGCACTCAGATAAATCTGGCTAAGCAGAGGTCTGTGGGTGTGTGTGCGTGTGTTATGTATATATATGTATATGTATATATGTGTATGTATATACATATGCATGTATGTATGTATGTGTATGTATGTATATATACATATGTATATATACTAGGGGTGTAACGGTACACAAAAATTTCGGTTC